>NC_031998.1:22129509-22135782 GCF_001879085.1 Nicotiana attenuata
AAGAATTTGAGATGAAGAACCAGAGTTTGGGTAAGGGCTAGAAATTATCTCGAGGGGAAGGTGTTAGGCACCCCTCAAGATCCACTAGTGTGGTTCCGGCCATGCTACAATTGTGACTTTGAATGCAAACAAACAAGTAAACAAGCAAGCATTGCAATTACGAGAAAACTATTACAAATAAGGAGCACAAAAGGTTAAAAAAAGTGCTGAATTTTAGGGAAGGAGCAGTTTAGTTAAAAGTGCAAGTAGGAAGAAGTCAAGTACTTAGTGCGAACAATCTGAAAATTATGTGAAAAACAGAAGTCGAAAGTGCAACAACTTTTTAAGATTCAGAATATTGTTAAACTAATAAAGAGGGAGCGGGGTCCTAGGTTATATATTACATGGATCATTTGCACAACACTGGTACTCAATTGTACCCATAGTGTTATCGTGTAATCATCATCTCCATGTCTACCCTTTCCTACCCCGTTAAGGTATTGGAGCGCGGAATGGTATCGTTTGCCTATTGCATGCTATTACCCGTCCCAAGCTATCAGTCCCGGGGCATTAGGACTTCTAATCCTAAAAGGGGAAGAAAGGGATGGGGGCCTTTATGGAGTTTAAAGGACGAAAATTCTAATCGACATACAAAAACAAGTAACAAGTAGGGGGAATGAACAGACAAACAGGTAAGGCTCACATAAACCCCGTAAATCAGATAACATATAGTTTAGCATGCCTTTACACATACTGGTTTGGTCATTAAAATTAAAAATTAAGCAGCGAGCGGACGGGTTCGATGCATACGTTTAGACATCAAGCCCACATTAGGCAACTTGGATCCAATTGTCAGAACTTAAGGTATTTTAAGCGAGTGATTTAGAAAGTACTGGTTCTAGAAAAGTAGTCTAATGCCGGAAAGTACAAACTGCAGTCAGTTTAGAAATAAGTTTTAAGAGAATCATGAGTATAAACCATAAAAGGAGTTCCAGAGTCAGAAATACTTAAGGAAAGAGTAAACTGCAGAACTATTTTAAAGACAATTTCAGGAAGACAAAAACTTAGTTGGAAAATGTTTAGGCAGAATTTTAGAAAGAAACCATTTCAGAAGAGGTGCTGATTTGAAAAACTCAAATGTATACTGATTCAAAAGAGTTTTGTCAAAAGATTGAGGCTGAACACATTAAGACACGAGAGATCAGTTAACAGATTGTTATTGCTTAAGAAGAATCGGACGAACTTGATGCGGAATCCTATGATATCTATATCTGATTTTAAAAAGTCTGTTAAGAACTGGTAAGAAGAGGTAATTATTTAATTACCCTACAGTTTGCCTAATGCATATGCATTCCCTATAGGCATGATTTCTATATGCACTGATTACATGAACGTTAAGGTCCTATAGGCAGGATTTCTAGATGACTTATATCATAATTAAACGTTAAACCCTATAGGCATGGTATCTAGGTGACTTGAATCAGAAACATCGAACCATCTTATGTGCAGTATTTCTAGTGAAAAAATTAAAGTCCTAAAGTCATGATATCTACCCTTTTATTGATGCAAGAAAGTAAAACCCCTCCCACACCCTTTTACTAGATTCCCCGAGTTCTATACAAGTTATTACAACCCAATGAATCAACTGAAGTAATAAAAATACATCAAAAACTAACAGCTAGATCCAAGCAGCCTAATTCAATCTTAATGTACAATAACATGTATTTGACCAACTCCGGGGTCCAGATCTCCAAAGCCTTCTCATTATCCAGAGTGTTTCAAAGTTTCAAGGAACCTCAGGGATTCCAGGCGTTGCTTACACCCAGGATGCCATTATGAACAGGATGGTGCAGTGTGGAATAGCCAGCCCTCAGGCATCCAAGTTCAGAGGGAGCTCAGGGGTCCCAAAGCATGGCTTGTAAGAGGGGCAGAACTTATAGCTAGGAGTAAGTGCAAAGTGAAAGGGAATTAGGGGGCCATGACAGGTGGTGGTCATACCTAGCTATAAGGTAGGCTGGCACAACCCTAACCACTTGCTAGATGAACAAGTTAGGAGCAGGCCTTTTGATGGTCAGACAAAGGTCTGGATAGTGATTAGGACACTATCATACCTAAGTCAAGGCTCAAGCACATAATGGGGAGAATGGGAAGTGGGAATTGATTGAGTTAAGGAGTTCAATGAACCCAGTTTAGGATCATAGACAGCAATATTGGGGTGCTGCTATGCCCTGAACAATAAACCCACATACAAAGGGGTAAAAGGGGTAAGGGAATTCATAAAGCATCATATTCACAACAAACAAACAACTGCACAGATTATTTAAATGCTGGACTGTAAGAGAAGGGGAAACATGTTATAATATGCTAGAAAACATGTGGACAGAATTAAGCACATTGTTCTTGGGGCGTATAAACTAACTGAAACATACCGGTATAGAAGTAAAGAATGCAGAAGAAAGCGAGCAAAGTCCACAGCAGTGTGAGTATCAGAAAGAGAGAGTGAAAGGGAATTGTGAACTCAGATGGTATTCTGTGTTCGTGTGTAGAAGTGTAGAAGGGTAGCCTCTTTTATAGTGTAGAGAAGCAAACAAGAAAGGTAAGAAAACCCTTTTAAAAAAATCAGTCTCAAATATTCTCCCTTTAGTCAAGGGATTTAATTTCAAACGGAAAAGTGTAAACAAGGAAAGGAAATTTGAATAAAATCCTTCACAGTAGCATAAGAAGGGAAAATACACGAGGTATATTTAAGGAAAGGTTTCAATAGTACTTGATTTGTAAAGAGAAAGGAAAGGGAATCAATCAAACAATTAACAAAATCAAAGTACTAAGTTTAAATCGAATGAACCAAATCAGAAATAGGTAAAGAAGGCTTAACCAAAGAAAATCAGTGGCAATCAATCAAGACCCTATCAAAGGGATCCAAAATCAATCAAGCAATCACCAAAAACCTTGGAAGAGAAGCTTCTTGCATATAAAGCAAACAATTCATACAGAAGAGTTTAACATTGAAGTGTTTAGAATCGTAAACAAAAGAATACGAGTTCAACCAGAGACTCATAGTGAGTCTGAAGGTATAGGTTCCCCAAAGTGGAACCCTAATTCAATTTACCAAGAAAAACCCCCAAATTCTAGGGTTTCCCCATCGAATCAAACACAGAAACGAGAAGGCAAGTGAACAGACTCAAGGAGTCTCATGAGAATCAGGCAAATACAATGGCGGGCTTGAAACAATCAAAGAAAGGAAACCACTTTAAGGCATGAAGAACATGCTCAGAAAAACTTTGGCATTTAAGAAAACATGCTTAACAAGAGCACGAACATAGTTCAGGAAAGCAAAACATCAAGAAACTCAGTAGTAAATATGCATGGTAGAAGAGTGAGAAAAACAGACTAATCATGTGAGCATATATATAAAAGTAGAAAGACAATACATGGGTAATAGAGGAGGAAACCATAAGAGCATAATACAGACAAACATCTAAAAGAAAAGAACAACAAGAATCAAAAGACTTTCAGAAACCCTAATTTTGAAAAACCAACAATTTTGAAAAGGAAATTTGGGGAAAACACTCAAAACGTCAAATATAGCATAGGTTCAACACAGATCTAGGCAAATAAACAAAGAAAGAACCTCGAATAGTTTAGGGTTTCTGAGAAACCCTAGAAATGAGAAGGCGTGGAAAGGGTCTGGTCTCGAACAGATCTGAGCCATAGCTAGGCTCTTAAAGCTCGAACACACCGGGACATGGCCGGAGAAGCCATAGAACCACAGATCTACAACGGATCTGAACAGACTTTATCGAGGTCAGGCCTTGAAATATCGAACAACCACGGTTTGGGGGAAAGGAAGGTAAGCACATGATGTCCATGGCCGGAGAAGCCATGGACTCCGATGGGATTGCTCGGAGAAGACGGCGGAGGCGATTAGGGTTTCGAGTGCTAGGGAGCGTTTGAGAGAAGGTTAGAGTTTGGGGGCGGCTATCTGAGAGAAATGAGGGTTAGGGTTAGGTCGTTTGGAATTAAAAAGGAAAGGGTTATTTGTGGCCGTTGATCAAAAGGATCAACGACCTGGATTTAAAGGGATCCCGGGCGGGTTTAGTTTAATGGGTCAGGGGTTGGGTTAAATTGGAATTGGGATGGCCCAATTGGGCATTAGGATTAGGGCCAATTGGGTTTAAGATTAAAATGAAATTGAGGCTATAATTGAAATGAAATGTGGCCAAAATTGAAATAGCTAGTTTTTCCTCTGTTATTTTATAAAAATAGTAAAAATGATTTTAAAAGAAAATTGAAGATGCTGAACCAATTAATAATACATATGTATTAATTTAAAAATATTAGAACTAATTTTACAATTATAAAACAACTATTAATCGTAAAATAGGCTATAATTGCCTTTATATGCAATTAGCTTTAAAATACCAAACAAATTTGTAAAGATATACCAAAAATTTCCTTAATTATATTTGGTGTAAATATGAGAATAAAATAAGTTATTCACAAAAATGATAATTTTGGGAATAATTATTGGATTTTGTACTGTTAAAATAGACAATAAATTGATTTAAAATAAGAAAAAATACCAAAACTCTTGGAAATGCTTATATATGCATGTATATGCTATTTTGAGGATATTTTGAGTACATAAAAATACTTAGGGAAAAATTGGGTATCAACAGCTGCCTCTCTTTACCTGGGAAGGATGAAAGAGTTGTCGGGTAAAGATATGATGGTCAATTTTGACCGGAAGTGGCGATTTTCAAAGAATTTGACCGAGCTCTGGTTTCTGAGCTGCCTACATATCCCTGGTTTTACAGGAATCGGGCCGTATGTATTTCAGGAACCATTGACGGAACATGCCGATGGAGATTCGAAAGTACGGACGTGATGCTTTTGGAGAGGCAGCTGCGAGAACCGGAGCGGGACCGCTCCCGCTGAGACGGCCATTGTTAGCCGGTGTACCTGCAAGTGAGCAATATAGGCGTATATTGTGCATAAACTAAAATATGATGCAAGTTCCCATCGGACCATGAATGCTGTCCTCGGACAGTTAGGATGACGTCCTCGGACCATGATGTCCTGGGCCATGAAGCGCAAAATTAAAGGATTCGCAGGCTATGAAATGACGTTCTCGGGCCATGATGATGGTGCCTCCGAACCATGATGCCTTTGAATAATGATGTGTAAGATATAAAGTGGGCTCCTCGGGCCTGGCATGGTGTTCTCGGGCTATGAAGATGATGCCTCCGAACGATGACACCTTTGGACAATTTGGCAATATTTCAGCCCATGAAATGCGAGGTTTGGCGGTATTTCAGCCGATGCAAAAACGTAAATGGTGATTTTTCAGCCGACAGAAGATTTAAACAAAACAGGCGATGTTTCAGCCGATGTGAAAATAAAACTGGCGATGTTTTAGCCGACAGAAGATTGAAATAAAGTTGGCGATATTTCAGCCGATATGAAATAAAATGGCGATATTTCAGCCGACAGAAATTTAAGTAAAGTTTGGCGATATTTCAGCCGATTGCAAAACGTGAAGTGGCGGTATTTTAGCCATGCAAGAAAGATAAAGTGGCGGTATTTCAACCATGCAGGTGGAGGTAGAGCTTAACCTCGGAAGGTAGAAAGGTAGCCTTATGCAATGCAGGGAATGCAGGATGGAGACAACGCTTAGTCTCGGAAGGCAGAAAGGTAGCCTTATGCAATGTAGGAAATGCAGATGGAGACAACGCTTAGTCTCGGAAGGAAGAAGGGTAGCCTTATGCAATGCAGGAAATGCAGATGGAGACAACGCTTAGTCTCGGAAGGCAGAAAGGTAGCCTTATGCAATGCAGGAATGCAGATGGAGACAACGCTTAGTCTCGGAAGGCAGAAAGGTAGCCTTATGCAATGCAGGAATGCAGATGGAGACAACGCTTAGTCTCGGAAGGCAGAAAGGTAGCCTTATGCAATGAGATAAAAGCGGGTAGTAATAAAAGATTCTTAGCTGACAGATGGTAGCCGATTGTGATATTGCGGTTGCTGGGAAATATTGCGTGCGGACAGCAAAATGCGGGTAGGTGTGATGGCTCAATGCGATTGCGTAATATGTTTGTGACTCGGGCGCCTGCATCCAAAGAAAATTATGAGTTTTGTCAGGGGGGGAAAGGTTAGTTCATTTTCCCTTGGCTTCTGGCATTGCGCATCGTTGGGGTAGCGCCGCTAAACAGTAGCAATTCGAACAATAATTATGCATGATTTAGTAAATATAACATAAGTAGAAAACGGTTTTGTTAAGATAAACCAACGACT
>NC_031998.1:22135794-22139774 GCF_001879085.1 Nicotiana attenuata
AACTCTATTCCCTTGCGAGAATTGGGTTTTTTAGTTTGAAGAGTCGCCACCTAATGATTATAGTGCATTAGGACACTTTAAGGAAGAATTTGAGATGAAGAACCAGAGTTTGGGTAAGGGCTAGAAATTATCTCGAGGGGAAGGTGTTAGGCACCCCTCAAGATCCACTAGTGTGGTTCCCGGCCATGCTACAATTGTGACTTTGAATGCAAACAAACAAGTAAACAAGCAAGCATTGCAAATACGAGAAAACTATTACAAATAAGGAGCACAAAAGGTTAAAAAAAGTGCTGAATTTTAGGGAAGGAGCAGTTTAGTTAAAAGTGCAAGCAGGAAGAAGTCAAGTACTTAGTGCGAACAATCTGAAAATTATGTGAAAAACAGAAGTCGAAAGTGCAACAGCTTTTTAAGATTCAGAAAATTGTTAAACTAATAAAGAGGGAGGGGGGTCCTAGGGTTATATATTGCATGGATCATTCGCACAACACTGGTACTCAATTGTACTCATAGTGTTATCGTGTAATCATCATCTCCATGTCTACCCTTTCCCACCCCGTTAAGGTATTGGAGCGCGGAATGATATCGTTTGCCTATCGCATGCTATTACCCGTCCCAAGCTATCAGTCCCGGGGCATTAGGACTTCTAATCCTAAAAGGGGAAGAAAGGGATGGGGGCCTTTATGGAGTTTAAAGGACAAAAATTCTAATCCACATTCAAAAACAAGTAACAAGTAGGGGGAATGAACAGACAAACAGGTAAGGCTCACATAAACCCCGTAAATCAGATAACATATAGTTTAGCATGCCTTTACACATACTGGTTTAGTCTTTAAAATTAAAAATTAAGCAGCGAGCGGACTGGTTCAATACCTACGTTTAGACAGGAAGCCCACATTAGGCAACTTGGATCCAATTGTCAGAACTTAAGGTATTTTAAGCGAGTGATTTAGAAAGTACTGGTTCTAGAAAAGTAGTCTAATGCCGGAAAGTACAGACTGCAGTCAGTTTGGAAATAAGTTTTAAGAGAATCATGAGTATAAACCATAAAAGGAGTTCCAGAGTCAGAAATACTTAAAGAAAGAGTAAACTGCAGAACTGTTTTAAAGACAATTTCAGGAAGACCAAAACTTAGTTGGAAAATGTTTAGGCAGAATTTTAGAAAGAAACCATTTCAGAAGAGGTGCTGATTTGAAGACTTCAAATGTATACTGATTCAAAAGAGTTTTTATCAAAAGATTGAGGCTGAAAACATTAAGACATTAGAGACCAGTTAACAGATTGTCATTGCTTAAGAAGAATCAGACGAACTTGATGCGGAGTCCTATGATATCTATATCTGATTTTAAAAAGTCTATTAAGAACTGGTGAAAAGAGGTAATTATTTAATTACCCTACAGTTTGCCTAATGCATATGCATTTCCTATAGGCATGATTTCTATATGCACTGATTACATGAACGTTAAGTTCATATAGGCAGGATTTCTAGATGACTTATATCATAATTAAACGTTAAACCCTATAGGCATGGTATCTAGGTGACTTGAATCAGAAATATCGAACCATCTTATGTGCAGTATTTCGAGTAAAAAATTAAAGTCCTAAAGTCATGATATCTACCCTTTATTGATGTAAGAAAGTAAAACCCCTCCCACACCCTTTACTAGATTCCCCGAGTTCTATACAAGTTATTACAACTCAATGAACCAACTGAAATAATAAAAATACGTCAAAAACTAACAGCTAGATCCAAGCAGCCTAATTCAACTTAATGTCCCATAATATGTATTTAACCAACTCCGGGGTCCAGATCTCCAATGCCTTCTCATTATCCAGGGTGTTTCAAAGTTTCAAGGAACCTCAGGGATTCCAGGCGTTGCTTACACCCAGGATGCCATTATGAACAGGATGGTGCAGTGTGGAATAGCCAGCCCTCAGGCATCCAAGTTCAGATGGAGCTCAGGGGTCCCAAAGCATGGCTTGCAAGAGAGGGGCAGAACTTATAGCTAGGAGTAAGTGCAAAGTGAAAGGGAATTAAGGGGGCCATGACAGGTGGTGGTCATACCTAGCCATAAGGTAGGCTGGCACACCCCTGACCACTTGCTAGATGAACAAGTTAGGAGCAGACCTTTTGATGGTCAGACAAAGGTCTGGATAGTGTTTAGGACCCTATCAGACCTAAGTTAAGGCTCAAACACATAATAGGGAGAATGGGAAGTGGGAATTGATTGAGTTAAGGAGTTCAATGAACCCAGTTTAGGATCATAGACAGCAATATTGGGGTGCTGCTATGCCCTGAACAATAAACTCACATACAAAGGGGTAAAAGGGTAAGGGAATTCACAAAGCATCATATTCACAACAAACAAACAACTGCACAGATTATTTAAATGCTGGACTGTAAGATAAGGGGAAACACGTTATAATATGCTAGAAAACATGTGGACAGAATTTAAACACATTGTTCTTGGGGCGTATAAACTAATCGAAACATACCGGTATAGAAGTAAAGAATGAAAAAGAAAGCGAGCAAAGTCCACAGCAGTGTGAGTATCAGAAAGAGAGAGTGAAAGGGAATTGTGAACTCAGATGGTATTTTGTGTTCGTGTGTAAAAGTGTAGAAAGGGTAGCCTCTTTTTTTAGTGTAGAGAAGCAAACAAGAAAGGTAAGAAAACCCTTTTAAAAAAATCAGTCTCAAATATTCTTCCTTTAGTCAAGGGATTTAATTTCAAACGGAAAAGTGTAAACAAGGAAAGGAAATTTGAATAAAATCCTTCACAGTAGCATAAGAAGGGAAAATACACGAGGTATATTTAAGGAAAGGTTTCAATAGTACTTGATTTGTAAAGAGAAAGGAAAGGGAATCAATCAAACAATTAACAAAATCAAAGTACTAAGTTTAAATCGAATGAACCAAACCAGAAATAGGTAAAGAGGGCTTAACCAAAGAAAATCAGTGGCAATCAATCAAGACCCTATCAAAGGGATCCAAAATCAATCAAGCAATCACCAAAAACCTTGGAAGAGGAGCTTCTTGCATATAAAGCAAACAATTCATATAGAAGAGTTTAACATTGAAGTGTTTAGAATCGTAAACAAAAGAATACGAGTTCAACGAGAGACTCATAGTGAGTCTGAAGGTACAGGGTCCCCAAAGTGGAACCCTAATTCAATTTACCAAGAAAAACCCCCAAATTCTAGGGTTTCCCCATCGAATCAAACACAAAAATGAGAAGGCAAGTGAACAGACTCAAGGAGTCTCATGAGAATCAGGCAAATACAATGGCGGGCTTGAAAAAATCAAAGAAAGGAAACCACTTTAAGGCATGAAGAACATGCTCAGAAAAACTTTGGCCTTTAAGAAAACATGCTTAACAAGAACACGAACATAGTTCAGGAAAGCAAAACATCAAGAAACTCTGTAGTAAATATGCATGGTAGCAGAGTGAGAAAAACAGACTAATCATGTGAGCATACATATAAAAGTAGAAAGACAATACATGCGTAATAGAGGAGGAAAACATACGAGCATAATACAGACAAATATCTAAAAGAAAAGAACAACAAGAATCGAAAGACTTTCAGAAACCCTAATTTTGAAAAACCAACGATTTTGAAAAGGAAATTTGGGGAAAACACTCAAAACGTCAAATATAGCATAGGTTCAACACAGATCTAGGCAAATAAACAAAGAAAGAACCTCGAATAGTTTAGAGTTTCTGAGAAACCCTAGAAATGAGAAGGCGTGGAAAGGGTCTGGTCTCGAACAGATCTGAGCCATAGCTAGGCTCTTAAAGCTCGAACATACCGAGACATGGCCGGAGAAGCCATAGAACCACAGATCTACAACGGATCTGAACGGATTTTATCGAGGTCAGGCCTCGAAATCTCGAACAACCACGGTTTGGGGGAAAGGAAGGTAAGCACAGGATGTCCATGGCCGGAGAAGCCATGGACTCCGATGAGATTGCTCGGAGAAGACG
>NC_031998.1:22139822-22173123 GCF_001879085.1 Nicotiana attenuata
GTTGCAAATTAGGGAAGTATCTTAGAGTTTTTGGTGGCCCATTCTTCTCGGACTTGATGTATGAGCAGGTCTGAGTCCCCGATCACTAGTAACTCTTGAATGTTCATGTCAATGGCCATCTTGAGTCCCAGGATGCAAGCTTCGTATTCGGCCATATTATTTGTGCAAGAGAACCTGAGTTTGGCGGATACCGGGTAATGCTGGCCGGTTTCTGATACTAGGACTGCCCCTATGCCAACTCCTTTAAAATTGGCGGCCCCGTCGAAAAACAACCTCCAACCCTCGTAGGATTCTGCAATATCTTCTCCTACAAAGGACACTTCTTCATCAGGAAAATACGTTTTCAGGGGTTCGTATTCGCCGCCGATAGGGTTCTCGGCGAGGTGATCTGCTATGGCCTGGCCCTTAACTGCTTTCTGAGTCACGTAAACAATGTCGAACTCACTCAACAAGATTTGCCGCTTGGTGAGCTTGCCAGTGGGCATGGGTTTCTGAAAGATATACTTCAACGGGTCTATCCTGGATATGAGATAGGTAGTGTAGGCACAAAAATAATGCCTCAATTTCTGAGCTACCCAAGTTAGAACACAACAAGTGCATTCTAATAACGAATACCGGGCCTCGTACAGGGTAAACTTCTTACTGAGATAGTAGATGGCCTGCTCCTTTCTGCCCGTTTCGTCATGTTGCCCTAGAACACAACCGAATGCTTCATCCAAAACTGCAAGATAAAGCAATAGGGGCCTTCCTGGCTCGGGCGGAACCAAGACTGGTGGCATTGACAGGTGTTCCTTGATTTTGTCGAAGTCTTTCTGACAATCGTCGGTCCATCTAGTAGCAGCGTCTTTCTTTAGCAATTTAAAAATGGGTTCACAAATGACTGTGGACTGGGCTATGAACCGGCTGATATAGTTGAGTCTTCCCAACAAACTCATCACGTCCTTCTTGTTCTTTGGCAGTGGCAATTCTTGGATGGCTTTGATCTTTGATGGGTCCAATTCTACTCCTCGACGGCTTACAATGAAACCCAGCAGTTTTCCGGCAGGAACCCCGAATGCACATTTGGCAGGATTTAATTTCACATTGTACCTTCTCAGTCTGTTGAAGAATTTTCTCAGATCTTCCATATGATCAGCGGCTTTCTTGGATTTGACGATGACGTCGTCCACATATACTTTGATCTCCTTGTGTATCATGTCGTGAAAGATAGTAGTCATGGCTCTCATGTAGGTGGCGCCAACATTCTTCAACCCAAATGGCATCATTTTGTAGCAATACATTCTCCACGGCGTGATGAAAGCCGTTTTCTCTGCATCCTCCTCATCCATCCATATCTGATGATACCCGGCGAAACAATCAACAAAAGACTGCAACTCATGCTTGGCACAGTTGTCGATGAGAATGTGTATGTTTGGCAATGGGAAGTCATCTTTGGGACTGTCCCGGTTGAGATCCCGGTAGTCGACACAGATTCTGACCTTCCCGTCCTTCTTTGGTACTGGCACGATGTTGGCTAACCATGTCGGATATTCCACTACCCTGAGAACCTTGGCTTTGACTTGCTTAGTGACCTCATCTTTGATTTTCAAACTCATGTCGGGTCTGAATTTCCTGAGCTTCTGCTTTACTGGCGGACAAATCGGGTCTATTGGCATTTTATGAGCTACAATAGATGTACTGAGATCGGTCATATCATCATACGACCAGGCAAATATATCCTCATATTCTTTTAAGAATTCCGTGTACTCTTCCTTTTCTGACGGTGACAGGTGAACACTGATGCGCGTTTTCTTGATATTCTCTGTATCCCCCAAGTTGATAACCTCAGTTTCGTCGAAGTTAGACTTAGGCCTATTCTCAAAGTCCTCAACCTCTTTAACGACCTCTTCTGGTATATCATCCTCTTTTGAGTCTATATCCGTTTGTTGCGTTATTTTGTCGCATGTCACATTCGTCGGTTCATCAAGATAAGTAATAGTAATGCCTGAAGCTTTCCGGCCTCTGGTGGTTCTGATAGTCCAGTTATTGAGATGTGCCCTTCTGCTTAAGATGATCATGCCAGAGTGCACGAACTAACCTTTGGGGAAGAGGAATAAAACAAAAAGTAAAAACAAAAAGGTAACAAGTTAGTAAAGATTATGAGGAGAAAACGTTGCGATATTTAAACACATTGTGCAAAAATATAAATCGTGTCCTAATTTGGGTGCCTCGTTGTGCCCGAGGTAGGCCTAGCGACAGGTTGATTTGGAGAACTTATAATGCTAAATGCCTCATTTTATTGATAAAAATAAGACGAATCCCAAAATGACGCTAGAATTGCGGAAAATAAAATGTTACTTATGGTCGTGGGCCTTTTTACATTAAAGCAAAAGAAAGACTCCTAACTACTTGGTCCCAGAAGGACCTTTCCCAGACTCGGCATCTTTAGCTCCATCGAATAGCTTCACCAGCTCACGCAGTCCCAGCAGCAAGTAAGCTCTAGCCAAGTGTCCCTCTTCGCTTCCCTCGGCATTCTGCCAGTGAAGGTCTTCCCACCAGCTTAACAACCTTGGGTGAATGTTGGTTACCATACCGAATCTGGGGACTTCGTGCCTCATTTTCTGCAAAACAAAGTGTTAGTCCCTCACCCCCGCCGGACTCGACTATTTAAATCAATAATTGGCATAAACAGCATTTAGTTCTCCAAATAAATACACAGAGTATGGTGTTGTCCGTTTGGGTTTCAGGGAAACCCGATGGACTTTGGACAAGGCTATCTTAATGAGTTATTATGTGGACAACATAACTGACTCGGTTAAATTTGACCATGATGCATGTACAATTTAATCAGAATGAGGTTTCTATTGGGTATTAGACCGGTACCCTTGAGCGGACAACTCAAGAGGGAAAGGCACGGAACCGTCGACTGCACCGCTAATCGACTAGTTTTACCGCAAATATGCCTTTGCCAAATTTAGGGGGTGATAATATTGGAAGCGCGCAACTACTCATTATAAGCGTTGTTATAGTATTTGTTTGGCACGAGTGGAATATGATGTTGAAGATGCAGTTTACAAGAATGAAACATATTGACATGTATTTTCACGTTCATATAATAAAGTTTACAATGATTACTCAAAAAAAAAAATTACAACAGTGTTGACGGAAAGCAGTAATTAAAGAAAAAGAAACAAAAGAAACAAGTCAGTTTCAAATAAAGGTATTAAACAAAAGCAATAAAGAAAGCAATAAAGCCACATATAGCATGTAATGGTAAAAGCCTAAAGAATCCCCAGCAGAGTCGTCATGCTGTCGACGCCCCCTTTTTCTTCCAAAACGGAGTTCGGAATCGGGTATACGACATTCGGGAGGGCAACTCTATTCCCTTGCGAGAATTGGGTTTTTTTTAGTTTGAAGAGTCGCCACCTAATGATTATAGTGCATTAGGACACTTTAAGGAAGAATTTGAGATGAAGAACCAGAGTTTGGGTAACGGCTAGAAATTATCTCGAGGGGAAGGTGTTAGGCACCCCTCAAGATCCACTAGCGCGGTTCCCGGCCATGCTACAATTGTGACTTTGAATGCAAACAAACAAGTAAACAAGCAAGCATTGCAAATACGAGAAAACTATTACAAATAAGGAGCACAAAAGGTTAAAAAAAGTGCTGAATTTTAGGGAAGGAGCAGTTTAGTTAAAAGTGCAAGTAGGAAGAAGTCAAGTACTTAGTGCGAACAATCTGAAAATTATGTGAAAAACAGAAGTCGAAAGTGCAACAACTTTTTAAGATTCAGAATATTGTTAAACTAATAAAGAGGGAGGGGGGTCCTAGGTTTATATATTACATGGATCATTCGCACAACACTGGTACTCAATTGTACGCATAGTGTTATCGTGTAATCATCATCTCCATGTCTACCCTTTCCCACCCCGTTAAGGTATTAGAGCACGGAATGGTATCGTTTGTCTATTGCATGCTATTACCCGTCCCAAGCTATCAGTCCCGGGGCATTAGGACTTCTAATCCTAAAAGGGGAAGAAAGGGATGGGGGCCTTTATGGAGTTTAAAGGACAAAAATTCTAATCGACATTCAAAAACAAGTAACAAGTAGGGGGAATGAACAGACAAATAGGTAAGGCTCACATAAACCCCGTAAATCAGATAACATATAGTTTAGCATGCCTTTACACATACTGGTTTGGTCTTTAAAATTAAAAATTAAGCAGCGAGCGGACTGGTTCGATACATACATTTAGACAGGAAGCCCATATTAGGCAACTTGGATCCAATTGTCAGAACTTAAGGTATTTTAAGCGAGTGATTTAGAAAGTACTGGTTCTAGAAAAGTAGTCTAATGCCGGAAAGTACAGACTGGAGTCAGTTTAGAAATAAGTTTTAAGAGAATCATGAGTATAAACCATAAAAGGAGTTCCAGAGTCAGAAATACTTAAGGAAAGAGTAAACTGCAGAACTGTTTTAAAAGACAATTTCAGGAAGACCAAGANCGTTGATCAAAAGGATCAACGGCCTGGATTTAAAGGGATCCCGGGCGGGTTTAGTTTAATGGGTCAGGGGTTGGGTTAAATTGGAATTGGGCTGGCCCAATTGGGCATTAGGATTGGGGCCAGTTGGGTTTAAGATTAAAATGAAATTGAGACTATAATTGAAATGAAATGTGGCCAAAATTGAAATAGCCAGTTTTCCCCTGTTATTTTATAAAAATAGTGAAAGTGATTTTAAAAGAAAATTGAAGATGCTGAACCAATTAATAATACATATGTATTAATTTAAAAATATTAGAACTAATTTTACAATTATAAAACACTATTAATCGTAAAATAGGCTATAATTGCCTTTATATGCAATTAGCTTTAAAAATACCAAACAAATTTGTAAAAATATACAAAAAATTACCTTAATTATATTTGGTGTAAATATGAGAATAAAATAAGTTATTCACAAAAAAATGATAATTTTGGAAATAATTATTGAATTTTGTACTGTTAAAATAGACAATAAATTGATTTAAAATAAGGAAAAATACCAAAACTCTTGGGAATGCTTATATATGCATGTATATGCTATTTTGAGGATATTTTGAGTACATAAAAAAACTTAGGGAAAAATTGGGTATCAACAGGCCCTAAGAGAACTAAAGGCGTACTTGTCTTCGCCCCCACTACTCGCCAAGGCAGAATACGGCGAATGCCTCCTAATATACTTGGTCGTATCAGAGGTCGCAGTAAGCGCAGTATTGGTCCGTGAGGATAAAGGTACGCAATCTCCAATCTATTGTATTAGCAAAACTCTCTTACCTCGAAAAATTGGCCTTGGCGTTGGTTATAGCTTCAGGAAACCTTAGACCCTATTTTCAATGCCACCCCATATCGGTGGTAATGACCTTTCCCCTACGAAGCATCCTGCATAAACCCAAGCTATCGGGGAGATTGGCCAAGTGGGCCATAGAATTGAGCGAGCATGATATAACATATCAATTGTGAATGACGATAAAATTGCAGGTAGTCGCCGACTTCATCGTCGATTCCAGTGCCAAAATAATGACTGAGGTCGAGCAAGAAACTTCCGTACCTTGCCCAGTCTACCTGACCTATGGGTCCTATACACCGACGGCCCATCCAACGCGTCAGGATCTGGACTAGGACTCGTACTCGAGGTCCAAACAGGCGAAGTCATCTGCCAGTCCATACGGTGCCCTGATATGAATAACAATGAGGCCGAGTATGAGGCCGTAATTGCATAATTAAAGTTGGCTCTCAAATACGGAGCGCGACGAGTCATCCTTAGATGCGACTCGCAACTCGTTGTTAACCAAGTCACAGGGACTTTCCAAATCAAAGAGCAGAGGCTACAAAGGTACCAGACAAAAATTCATAAACTACTACCATAATTTCACGAATGTCGACTCGATCAGATACCTCGAGCACAAAACATCGAGGCAGACAGTCTCGCCAAGTTAGCAGCGGCCACCAAAAACATCAGGAAGGAAAACGTGGTCACCTTCCTCCACTCGTCAATAGACCAACTTGAGGTACGCTCTGTAAATCTGACTTGGGACTGGCACAACCATATTATAGCATATTTGCAGGAGGGATTACACCCATCAGACAAACAGGAAGCCAAAAAGCTTCGAATGTGGGCAGCCCAAGTATAGCATCATAAACCACGACCTATACAAAAGAACGTTTGGAGACCCCTTGGCAAAATGCCTAGGGCCAAACCAAACAAGACGCGTCCTCGAGGAGGTACACGAAGGCCACTGCGGTGCCCATACCGGCAACCGGGCCCTCGTCAGATGCCGCATTCGAGCAGGTTATTATTGTCCCACAATGAAGAAGGAAGTCGCCGATTACGTCAAGAACTGCGAATAGTGCCAGAAATATGCTCCTATGATACACCAAACGGGCGAACACCTCCACTCTGTTACATCGCCATGGCCGTTCATCCAATGGGGAATGGACATCGTCGGACCCCTCCCAGCAGGGCAAGGTAATGTATGCTTTCTTTTGGTTTAAACTGACTATTTTTCCAAATGGTAGAAGCAGGTGCATTCACCTAAATACACGAACAGGAAGTTATCACATAATATGGAGAAATATCATATGCCGTTTCGGCATCCCCAAAGAAATCAGTTGTGACAACGGACCCTAATTCACCGGAAAGAAGACCGCTGAATTCTTCGAAAAATGGCACATCAAACGAATACTCTTCACGCCATATCATCCCGCCGATAATGGCCAGGCTGAATCCTCCAACAAAACAATACTAAATATCTTGAAGAAAAAGCTTGAGGACGCTAAGGGACTATGGCCGGAATTGCTGCCAGAAGTACTGTGGGCATACCGCACCACGCCAAAAACAAGCACAGGAGAAACGCCATATTCACTAGTCTACGGGACTAACGCCATGATACCAGTCGAGGTCGGGGAACCCAGTTTGAGATACTCCAATGAAAGCGGACCAACATGAATACATCTTCCACATAAGCATGATCACATTCCGTTTACCATTCATGGTTCGAGAAAAGGTACCTAGATACAGCAGGTAAACTGAATAAGCAAAGGTATATCTAAGATCGACAGAAAATTGCAAGAAACAGTAGAGCCAACAGCAGAGAAACAACAGTATCAACCATCACACAGCCTCAATATCAATCCACATTTCAACTTAAAAACCCAGAAATCCAAAGGAAAAACTCTTTCAAACTTTTATGAAAAAGCAGAAAAATAAAGAAAAACTGATGGAATCCTAGAGATGGATTTTTCACAGGTCTTTTTAGGGTCCGATCTCTCCTTGTGAAAGAGAAAAGGTCCTTTATTATAGGTCCTAAATCTGTCACGTGCCTAAGGATTAAAAGAATCATTCGCTCCAGCCAACCCCAAGATTTCAGGGAGAAGAAGGCATAATTCATAACTGCCTATGGACAGTTGTCCATTCCAAATAATTTTCACATGTTTTCTACACAATTCTGGACAGTTGGTGCATTCTCTAGAACCTTCTTCTTGGGTCTGGGCCAAATATCATGGCCAAATGGCCCAAGACAGGCCCAAATCCAGTAACAACTCAAGCCTTGACTGATCAGGCTTTCATTGGCAAAACCAGAACCAAATATCAGAGTAAAATGGTGGAAATTACTACCCAACAAATCATTTGAACATCTGAAGCTAATTAGCACATATTTAACTAACAATTAAATCCAATTAAAGCCTAATCAGTTAATTATTTTAATTTAACCTAAAATCAATTGTACTTAACTAATGCACATGCAATTACCCATTAACCTAACTATGCTAACAACGAAACCAAGCACAGAAAAACTTCAAGATTAAAGATACTAAATAAACAAGTAAAAAGTAAGAAAAAAGAAAAGAAAAAGTAAGAAGGAAAATTAGCAAGAGTAAGGCTATACCAAAAATCGGAAGGAAATCGGACCAAAGAGGCTCCCACGAGGCTGGCCGGACTCTGGTTATACTTCAAAATGGATTAAAGCTAATTCAAAATGATTGATCTCGTCAAGAGCAATCGATTTGTATGAACTTTAGACCAAAACGACAGACACCACCACAGAAGTCAAGAAATCAGACTTTCTTGAATCTCAGATCTGGAATTCGGGGAGTTTGTGTGATTATTTGGGAAAATCGATAAAGGATTTGGGGTTAAGGGAGTGTCGAGGTTGTAAGGTATGAATTTGGGTGGGTTTGGAGACCAGCCACCGCCGTGAGACGATTTTCGGTGGGCGGCGGCTAGGGTTTGTGTGTTGAGACGAAAAGAAATTACTAATTTGTAGTTAAAACTAAAGCTAAAATGTGGAATAATATATATATATATATATATATATATATATATATATATTTTTTTTTTTTTTGATTTTTGTCTATTCATGCAATCAATTAACAACTTAAACCTAAAATGAAAATATCAACCTAAAAATGCAATGTATGATGTATTTTTGTATTTTTCATGATTTTAAATAATATGCAGCTAAATGCAACCAACAATTACCAAGACATTCCTAACAATTCTATAAAAATTAACATAAACTAGAAAATTCTATTTTGATTTTGTAGGAGTATTTTGGTCGGGCAAAAATCACGTGCTCACAGCTGCCCCTCTTTGCTCGGAAACATGAAGAGTTTTCGGGCAAAGATAAAGTGAGCGAATACGAGCGATTTTTGCCCGTTTGGATACTCCATGAGAAGCACTTTGAAAAATCTGACCGAACATTGCTTTCGGGGTTGCCTACATATCCTTGGCTATAAAGGAATCAGGTCATTGCAGTTCTGGAAGTTTTGGTAGCTGGGACTACCGAGAAGCTGTGATTTCACTGCTGTTGCTACTGTTACTGCTTGCTGAACTCCTTATTACATCGAAATCAAAATTAAAAGAAGCTAGGCAAGTGTATTAGCTATGAGTTACAAGATTCCTATCTATATGTCTTCAAACTTGATCTTGAAACTTCTTTGAATCTCCACTTGCTCCTACAACATGAAACTGAAAATTCACCCTATTCTTCAGTGGGCATCCTACTGACTTGAATATGAAGAAAACTGGAAGTTGGCCCTGTTCTTCAGCCGGGCATCCTGTTGCTTGCACTTGAAGTAAACTTGAACTTGGAGTAGACTTGAGCTTGAAAACCTTGTTCCTTAGGCGGCTCGTGCTACTTCTGATTTGAATTAAAAATTGCCCCTATTCTCCAGGCGGGATCCTGCTGTCTTTGACTTAAATCTTGAGAGCTGAAAGTTGACCCTATTCTTCAGGCGGACTTCTGATGCCTCTCCGACTTGAACTTGAAAACTGAAAGTTGACCCTATTCTTCAGGCGGGCTCCTGATGCCTCTCTGACTTGAAATTATAAACTGAAAGTTGATCCTGTTCTTCAGGCGGGATTCTCTTGATTCTTCTCTAACTTGAAATTGAAAAATGAACATGTTCTTTAGGCGGGCTCCTGATGCCTCCTTGGCTTGAAATTGTAAACTGAAAGTTAACCCTGTTCTTCAGGCGGGCTTGTGATGCCTCTCCGACTTGAACTTGAAAACTGAATGTCGACCCTGTTCTTTAAGCGAGATTCTCCTGATGCTTCTCTGACTTGAAATTGAAAACTGAACATGTTCTTGAGGCGGGCTCCTGATACCTCCCTTACTTGAACTTGCAAATTGAAAGTTGACCATGTTCTTTAGGCGGACTCCTGACGCTTCTTTAACTTGCACTTGAAACCAATTTCTAAAGTATTAACCCTCGTTCTCCAGGTGGGATCCTCCTGCTTAATCTCGAACGAAATTGAAGGTTGACCCCATTCTTCAGGCGGGTTCCTGGTGCTTCTTTGACTTGGACCTAAAACTGATTTCTGAAATGTTTCCCCTCGTTCTCCAGGTGGGTTCCTGCAATCAAAAACAACAAAACAAATAAAATTTTCTGCCCTAGTTTGCACTAGGAAGTTTTTTGAGGTGTTAGCGAAACTGTAAATCACCTATGCTATTGATGAAGGATGCAATGATGAGGATAAAACTAAAAACTCGACTAGGATGTGCGTCTCCTGAGATATCGAGCTTAAGGAAAACTATAAGGTAAGCTTGACTAAACTAAAAATTGCCCCTATTCTTCAGGCAGGATCCTGAACTCAAGAAAAACTAGAGACTGAAAACTTAAGGAAACTAACAACCGACCCTATTCTCCAGGTGGGACCCCTGAACTTTAAGAGAAACTAAATATTGAAATCTTAAGGAAACTAACAACTGACCCTATTCTCCAGGCGGGACCCCTGAACTCAAGAAAAACTAAAGACTAACCACTTAAGAAAATAAAAAATGACCCTATTCTCCAGGCGGGGCTCCTGAACTTAAGGAAAACTAAAGATTAACAACTTAAGGAAACTAAAATTGACCCTATTCTCCAGGCGGGACCCCTGAACTCAAGAAAAACTAGAGATTTACGACTTGAGAAAGCTAAAACTGACCCTATTCTCTAGGAGGGACCCCTGAACTTTGAAAACGAAAGATTAACAACTTAAGAAAAATTAAAAACTGACCCTATTCTCCAGGAGGGACCCCTGAACTTTGAAAACTAAATATTCTTCACAACTAAGGAGATGTCTAGGAGGCATAGTTCTTCTCAACTAGGGTAAATTCTTGGGAGATGATGATCTTCTCAACTAGGGGGGTGCCTAGGGGATAAAAAAAACATTCTCAAATTGCCTTTGTGCTGACAAAATTGGGCATGACACTTGAAACGTTCAAGCTTCCAAGCTTTGATTTTGACACAGTCTTCGTCCCTGTTGCAAACAAAGAAAACTTGTGAGTTTAAACATGGTGGTTGGCTTGTGGCCTTGACCTTGAGGGCGATTGCTCCTTCATTTCCCATGATAGCTTTGATTTCAACTTGAAAGACCTTGCTTGTTTATTGACTAACCACTTTCTCTGTCACCCTTGTCACAGAAAATACCTCCGATCCGTTCAAACCCAATACCCTCTATCTGTTGCAGTGTGCTCATGAATTGACATATACCGAACCTTTGTATTTCACATGAATCCCAAAGCACGTCAATTGCCACCCACTCCATGCGCATACTATTCTTTCCCGACTTATGCCACTTTGATGTGCTAGTAAGATTCCGTTTTGTGCAATTGGAAAGCTGGTAGCAAATTTTGATGTCATTTCTCACTTGTTCTGACCAAACAGACTTATGAAAAGGAAGTAAACAAAACAAAAGGAACAGAGTAAGGGACAATGGAAAGAGATGATACCTAACAAGAAAATTACAAAGTAGAAACTTATCAGATGTGGATACCAACTCTAATGACCATGACATGCACCTTTGGATTAAGTGGCCTAAACTGTCAAGCAAGTCTAATGTTCAACTCTTGTTGCACCTCTAAGTCGTGAAACTGGGCTACAATGCTCCGATTATCCTATCTGATTCACGGTCCTTATTCCTTGTAGTGCCCGAAGGGTTTTCACCATCAAGCCTCTCTCATTTTGTTCTTGCTCTCAACTTATCATCGCCTTATGGTGCCTGTGAAGGTTTTCACCGATAAGACTCTCTCATTTTTTTCTTTTTCTTCTTACTTCCTTTGATTCTGCAGATGACAAGGCGTTGACCATAGTAAAAATATCATATGCTCGTGGCATGTCTAGCTCGGTACTCTCAAAGATTAACTGGGAGGTTTTTTGGACTGTAATGTAGTTTTTGGACAGGGTTAGAAAGAAGGGATATAAAGGCTCAAAATAAGTATGACAACGGGGTTAATTTATTTACAACTTTTGGAATCCATTCTAAAAACTTTGCCCCAATTTCTAAAACAAGGGAATTTGAATCTATTTTTCCTTTTTTTTAGATGGAATTTCTAAGAAAGACTGTCCCACTCTCGACTTCGTGGGATTATGAAATATTTTATTTGGTACGACCGAACCGTAAGGCTGCCTATGTATCTTGTGGTGACAAGAATCAGGTCGAACGTAGTTCATAAGACTACTCTTTGTTGCTGTTATTTTCCTTTCCTTTTCTTTTTGTTTTTTTTGCACTTTTTTCTTTCTGAATTTTTTTTGAATGAAGTTTCTAAAACAAACCTTATGGGGCATGAATTTTTTTTTCTTTCCTTTTTTTTGTGTAATGACTCGAACTCGATTCCAAAATAGGGGAGGTCAAAAAAATTAGCATAGGCTCAAAAGGGGTACTGCATGGTATAAAGTGTTTGAGTAGCTGAAAGAGGGCCTCCCAATCCCTGAAATTGCCAAGTACAACATTTGTTTTGCAGCTTCGGCATTGCTATCACTAATATGCCTTCCACTTCTCTTTAGTGCCTTGTCAAGTACAGATGTCTCGTCGGGTAATTTTCTTCACAATGGATACCCTTTGTTTGTTCGGAGCAAGCTCTCTTGGCTTTATCTTGCTACTTGAGATGCACTTGAACTCAAAGCTGCTCGCTTCAAATTGTCTGGGATGCACTCTCTTGTAACAAATTTTTGTCGTTATATAAACTTCCCAAACTATCTGCCGCGGCTTCACACAATTCGGGCTTTAAATGATCTCAAAATGTCCAGATCTTTTATTATTTCTCTCAAATGTCCATGTCATCTTCAAAACTTGTTTCATTGTTTCATGATTAGACTAACTTTTAAGACCAGGCAGAAAACTATGTATGCATGTCATGTCACTAGAGTCAGCTTGAAAAGACTTATAAAAAGAAAAAGAGAACTAAGCACAACGGACAAGAAATAACAGAAAATAGGAGATCACATTAAAATGATGGTGAAAAAGTGTGAATAACAAAAACAAGCAAGAAAAACTTGGGTTACAACCTTGGAACAAACCTAGATAACACTAAACGAGTTACTACGACTAAACGAAACTAGGCAAAATAAAAGGATAGAAGGGTTTGAGTCGCTAGACAATATCCGGATTACAACCCTGAAATAACCCGGACAACAGAAATGACAACAAAATAAACCACCAAGACTCCTCCCCAGCTAGCCAAGAAAGGAGCATCTTTTCGATGACCAAGCTCAACATCTTGACCACTGAGTTCTGCATCAACAGTACTAGGGCCTTCACAAGTCTCCATCATATTGACCTTAGCAAATTTCTTTCGGGTCCCTTTTGCCAGCTCGTTCTTAAGATCAACTTCCAGAACCGAGACTGATAGCGCTGAAAGCTTTGCAGCAAGTGGCCCTTCGAGGATCTCAGAAGAGTTCTCATATTCCTTTTCAACACAAATCATTCCCAGCATATGCGTCTCATTATGAACAGGCAATGGACTTTGGCCAGTGTCTACTGCATCTGGATTTTGCACGCCAATGTCACCTGCATCAATAAGCTTTTGAACTGCTCTTTTCAGATGACAACACTTTTCTATGTTGTGACCCGGGGCATTAAAAGCAATATGAGCACCTTTGAGAATAATCAAAATTCTTTTGTAGAGGGTTCGACATTTTTATCTGAATCGGCTTCAACATGTCCAATTGCCTCAACCTTTGGAACAAACTGGCGTATGATTCTCCAATGGGAGTGAAAGTATTTTCCTTTTGTTGTTGCCTTTTCATTTTGTACTCTGGCCTTGGTTGGAACCTTTTGCGGGTAGGTGATTGATATGCTTGAGGGGGCGGGTAAGGCATTTGTGGAGGCGGTGCAGGCCATTGCGGGTCTTGTGGGTGTGGAGCATATGGCGGTGAATTTTGGGTAAAGCACTGGGAAAGTGGGGTATGACTTTGGGGATTTTGTGAAGAGAAGTAGCAGTGGGGAGGATTATCTGGAGTACAGGGATATCCATGGGTCGATATTGAGGCTGAAAGCATTGAGCAGGAATGCCCACTGGATCCTGTCGTTGGCGGGGCTCAACAACATCCTTTCTATTTCTCTTTCTTCCACCCAAACTTACTGAGATGTTCTAAATGTCTTCTGTAGTATCTTTCAATGCAGAATAACTCATGATTTTGTGTGACTTGATTCCCTCTTCTACCATCTCCCCCATTTTTACCACATCATTGAAAGGTTTACCTAAGGGCGGGATAAAATGACTGAAGTAGGTGGGCCCCTGGGCTTGTAGGAAAAGCTCAACCATTTATTCTTCACCAATCGGGGGACTGACCCGAGCAGCTTGTTCCCTCCATCTGAGCCCAAACTCCCTAAAACTTTCCTCCGGTTTCTTTTCCATCTTAGATAGGGAGGAGCGGTCTGGGATAATGTCTAGATTGTACTGAAAGTGTCGAACAAAATCTTGAGCCATGTCATCCCATGCATGCCACTTCTTGACATCTTGACGAGTATACTATTCCAAGGCTTCCCCAATCTAGCTCTCACTGAAATACGCCATCAACAAATCATCTTTCCCTCCAACACTTCTCATTTCACTGCAATAACCCCTCAGATGGGCTATTGGATCTCCACGCTCATCATACATGTTAAACTTTGGCATTTTAAACCCCGCGGGCGGATGAACATCAGGGAACATACATAAGTCATTGTAAGACATGTTAATTTGATTTCCCATTCCTTGCATGCTCTTTAAGGACTATTCTATACCTTTCAGCTTCTTGGATATCTCATCTCGCCCTTATTTTCCTGTGAACTTTTCATTTTCAAAATGAGGCTCATTCTGAGGGCTATGATTGTATGAGTCAGGTGCCTGGTGGGCCAACTCTGTGGGGTAGTATTGGGCATCATGAGTTTTGAGTGGGTGTTCATTGTAGGATCTATGAAGGAAAGATTGTTGAGAAGTTGTGATTGTGGGGATAGTGGATATGACAGGAAGACAACTTTTGGGAAAGGTAGTTGGAGGACGAGTGATGGAACTACTAGGGAGGTTGGGAAAGCTGTGATAAGCGGGAAAATCTGGAGAGTATGGTGGATCATGTGGCCCTATGACCGGAGTTTAGGTAAGGGTAGCATCTAGGAAGCTAGGTGGTGGCGGGGGTGGTTCCTTCCCAGTCATCCAAGCTTGATACATGTTCGCCATGTGTTGTCTTAACATCCTTTCCTCTTCAACCAACTAGTGTCCTGTTCAACCAATTGCTTTCGAGCACCGGTATCAACCAACTCAATTCCGTTGTCGTCTGCCATTACCTTTCAACTCTATGTTGTAGGAAAGAGTTACCAGTTTAAGAACCACAAACCAACCACCCTTATGCTATAATGAAGATACACAGAAGAACAAAATGAATTCATCATGTTAGCGCTAGGGAATTTAACATAAGATAATTTCACATTATGTGCGATGCACCTAGTCACAATTATCGGTTCTAAAATGACTTCGAGGGTACGAAGGTCATATGGTATCATCCCAATTTCACTCTTCTTGCCTTGTTTCCTCTTCATTTCAATTTTTTCTTGGTTTGCTCATTTTGTTTCATCTCTTTTTCTTTTTGATTGTCACTTTTTTCTTTCCTCTCATTTCTCACATCCCACAACCTTTTTTTTAAAATAAATAAATGATTCGATCGAACCCTATGTAGGTTGCCTACGTATCATGTCCCTCATGAATCAGACCAAGCGTAGTTCTGGAAAAGTAATGGACAAAATAAACTCAGAAATAAAAATCTTTTTGGATTTTTCATTTACAACTCTTTTTTCGGTTTTCAAATATAAAACAGGAAATACGATAACAAGAGACTTGACAAACTCAACTATACTACGACAAACTCTGACACCAACTAAAAGAATCAGTACTACTGAACATGACTATAAAGTACAAGGCAACAAAAAAAAACAGACTCAAAAAATAAAAAAATATCTCCTTAAGCAACTCCTGGATGCAATGTTCCTGACTAAGAGGGTCCTTGGGCGTCTGTCATGCTCAAGCTTTGGTAAGTAGATCCACACCTGTATGAGAAAAATAAGACCAAATAGAGTTAAAGACTTCGAACACTATATGAGACAATAAAACTTCCTATTGGACACATGCAAGATATGATTGAGGCTATTTTTGTAAAATGACTTATGTGGCCAAAAGGTGGCCAGAAGTGCAAACTCAACAAAAGTGACCTCTATGACATGGAAAAATTACTTTGCAAAAATGACCCATTTTGTAGAAATGGCCTATGTGGCAAAAAATGGCTAAGCATGCAAATTCAACACAATGGACCTTAAACTAAGAGGACACCTTGTTGTGGACTTAGGACTCTAAGACATGGGTCACTGAACCACTTTTGCGAAAATGACCCCATTTTGCAACAAAAGCCGATGTGGCCAATAGTGGTTAGACATGCAAGATTTGGATAAGACCCCGCGAAGCCAAGAACCTAAGACTCACTAGGAAGACCGGACCCTATGTGGGCTGCCTACGTATCCCGCCCCGAAAGACGAGAATCAGGTATGCGTAGTTCGGGAAGATTGGATACAGGCGAGAATTAAAAATTAACAATTAATTTAGAGAAAATATATATTTTGTCTTTTTTAAAAAAAATGATGAAACATGTAAACTCTTTTTTGGATTTTCTTTTTCCTTTTTTTTTATTCTTTTCTTTTTTTTGGAAAATGATGGGAAAGAGGAAAATCTTTTTGGATTTTTCACGTTTTTTGTCTTTTTCTTAAAAAAAGTGAAAGAAAAACATAATTGGGCCCTACTTGCTTTATTTTTTACACTTCACCCTCTCTTTTTTTCATTTACCCTCAACCATCATTGGTCCGCCAAATGACCCTTTTACCCTTGAAGAATGCAACATGTAGCACATAGAATACATCAGGATGGTCTTTTATTTTGGTACACCTATCCTAGACGGACCCAACCCCTGTGTTGAGTCCCCTAAGTCAAATGCACGTGATGCAAACAAACGTTCCTACTAGGGATCCGGCATGAGGCTATGTTATTCTGGGTTTAGACCTGGGGTTGTGTTCTAGACCTGGCTTACCCGAGCGGACAACTCGAGCGCGAGGGGGGGGAGGGGGGCAGCGTACCGAAAATATAGAAGCTTCACCGGCTTTGCAACTTATCCGAACCTCGTTCTAAAATTGGGATATGACTCTAACAGAAAAGAAGCCACATGAAGTGCGCGCTTCCCAGATGATTTAGAAGATTCAAAAGAGAAGAGGGTTTCGTAACAGTTTATATACAGTTCAAGCAATATCAAAGCGGTAAAAAGCGACATTTAGCACATTAGGCTCAAACACATAAAAATCAGATAATAAATAAAAGGCAACTATAACAGTTATTCAATTGCTGCATTTTTTTTAGCTAACGATTACTGCAAACGAACTTAAGCTGAACAAATAATTTTGCCAACAGTGACTCTAATAAGAACAATGTATATATTTTAGAAAAAGGTTTCCATAAAAAAAATAATTTACCTAAAATACCAGAAATGAGTCTGGCATTACCTATAATGCTGATTTCTGCCTTACTCTTTACAAAATAGACTGGAACATAATTGTTAATTAACACAAATACTCAAACAGCTACTTGAACTGGAACAGAATGGTGAACTAAAGGTCCAATAGCTACCATTATGGTCAATTTAATCACACCAACTATACATGAATACTAAAACGACAAGTATGAAAGATGGTTTAGTGAATGAACATAGAGCTCCCTTTTTAAGAGCACACGAAACTTGAACCTCAAAACAGATCCATCAACCTTCGCAAATGAGTTATTACCAGCACATTAACCAATATCCAATTCAACGAGCACACAAAGAGAAGCTGTTTATACACTTGCCTTCAATGAACTAAATCCTCAAGCAAATCTAGTACATAAAAATGAACTACTAAGCATTTGATATTGAACAACCAACTAACCATTAACTGAAACAGCAGGCTTATCATTTTTTAAGTAAGAGCTAAAAAGAAAGAAAAAAAAAACCTGAATAGCTAAAAAAACATGAAGGTTGGAATTTAACATGAACAACTCCATTAATTCCAGCATGAATACATCTTCCACATAAGCATGATCACATTCCATTTGCCATTCATGGTTCAAGAAAAGGTACCTGGATGCAACAGGTAAACTGAATAAGCAAAGGTATCTTAAGATCAGCAGAAAATTGAAAGAAATAGTGGAGCCAGCAGCAGAGAAACAGCAGTATCAACCAACACACAGCCCAGTATCAATCCATATTTCAACTTAAAAACCCAAGAAATCCAAAGGAAAAACTCTTTCAAAACTTTTTGTGAAAAAGCAAAAAAATAAAGAAAAACTGATGGAATCCTAGAGCTGGGTTTTTCAGAGGTCTTTTTAGGGTCTGATCTCTCCTTGTGAAAGAGAAAAGGTCCTATTTTATAGGTCCTAAATCTGTCACGTGCCTAAGGAATAAAAGAATCATTCCCTCCAGCCAACCCCTAGATTCCAGGGAGAAGAAGGCATCTTTCATAACTGCCTATGGATAGCTGTCCATTTCAGATATTTTTCACATGTTTTCTACACAATTTTGGAGAGTTGGTGCATTCTCTAGAACCTTCTTCTTGGGTCTGGGCCAAATGTCATGGCCAAATGTCCCAAGACAGGCCCAAATCCAGTAACAACTCACGCCTTCATTGGACAACCCAGAACCAAATATCAGAGTAAAATGGTGCAAATTACTACCCAACAAATCATTTGAACATCCGAAGCTAATTAGCACATATTTAACTAACAATTAAATCCAATTAAAGCCTAATCAGTTAACTGTTTTAATTTAACCTAAAATCAATTATAATTAACTAACGCACATGCAATTAGCCATTAACCTAACTATGCTAACAACGAAACTAAGCACAGAAAAACTTCAAGATTAAGGATACTAAATAAACAAGTAAAAAGTAAGAAAAAGGAAAAGAAAAAGTAAGAAGGAAAATCAGCAACAATAAGGCTATACCAAAAATCGGAAGGGAATCGGACCAAAGAGGCTCCCACGAGACTAGCCGGACTCTGGTTATACTTCGAAATGGGTTAAAGCTAATTCAAAACGATTGCTCTCGTCAAGAGCAATCGATTTGTATGAACTTTAGACCAAAACGACAGACACCGCCACAAAAGTCAAGAAATCAGACTTTCTTGAATCTCAGATCTAGAATTCGGGGAGTTTGTGCGATTATTTGGGAAAATCGATAAAGGATTTGGGGTTAAGGGAGTGTCGAGGTTGTAAGGTATGAATTTGGGTGGGTTTGGAGACCAGCCACCGTCGTGAGACGATTTTCGGTGGGCGGCGGCTAGGGTTTGTGTGTTGAGACGAAGAGGAATTAAGGGCGGCTAGGTTAGAGCTGAAGCGGGATGGGGGAAATGGGGGGGATCTCTAGGGTTTGGGGGTAGGGTTAGGACAGTTATATTGGTAAGGGGTGTTGTGTTCCCAACCGTTGGATCATCAAAGATCAACGGTTGGGATTGAAGAATGCGAAACGACGTCGTTTGGGGGGGGGGGGGTTGGACCAGGTGTGGGTCTGGGCTGGGCGTATTTGAGGAGAAAGAGATTTGGGCTCAGCAATTTCCAAAGCCCAATTCGAGTTTTAAGACCAAATTTTCCCCCTCTTTATTTATTTTTAACCTTTTTCTTGATTTTTAAAAAGCCTGTACAATTAATTAAAAACCTAAACTAAGCTCTAAATAAAATCTAATGTGTAGAATTAAATAATTGTCTATTTCTAATATTAAAATAATTAATTATCTAGGGACTAATAGAAAAGAATTACTAATTTTTAATTAAAACTAAAGCTAAAATGTGGAATAATTTATATATTTTTTATTTTTGTCTATTCACGCAATCAATTAACAACTTAAACCTAAAATGCAAATATCAACCTAAAAATGCAATGTATGATGTATTTTTGTATTTTTATTGATTTTAAATAATATGCAGCTTAACACAACCAACAATTACCAAGATATTCCTAACAATTCTATAAAAATTAACATAAACTAGAAAAATCTATTTTGATTTTGTAGGAGTATTTTGGTCGGGCAAAAATCACGTGGTCACAACAGGACCTCGACGAAGATGAGGAGCGAAGAGACATGGCTTACATAAGAATGGTAGCCAAAAAATAACAAGCAGAACGGCACCACAACGAAAAAGCCAAAGTATGACCACTCAAAATCGGAGACTATGTACTTAAGGGAAAAACACAGGCGAACAAAGATTCAAGAGAAGGCAAACTAGGAACCAATTGGGATGGCCATACAAAATCACGGCAGCAACCAACAAAGGATCATTCCAACTATAAACAATGGAGGGAAAGCTACTACATGATAATTGGAACGTCGCCCACCTCAAATACTTCAACTTCTGAAAACAGACGCCCTCCAAGTCGTACTCTTTTTCCCTCACTCGGGTTTTGTCCCAATTGGGTTTTCTCGGGAGGTTTTTAATGAGGCGACGAAGCGGACGTCTCTAAGTTCAAGTATAATTCATCGCCCTACCTGCCGACTACTTCTCCAGGACGAACGATGAAGGGACTAGGTATACGAAAAATTCTCCAATATATGTTTGAAACAAACAGAAATATGTGATATTCTCCAATGAATGAAATAAAGCAGCATCTTTACTCTCCACCAAGTCTTTTTACACCTTACATTCGACCTTGCTCGATTTACTTTACGTTCGACCTTGCTCGAATTACTTTACATTCGACCTCGCTCGAATTGTTCAACATTCCATCTTGCTCAAATTACTTTACATTCGACCTCGCACAAATTATACGACATTCGACCTCTCCCGAATTACTCCACATTCGACTTTGGTCGAACTACTTAATATTCGACCTCACTCGAATTAATTAATGTTCGACCGCGTCAAATGTCGATCTCATCAAAAAATCAGGGACTTCTCCTCATAGCAAAAAGAAGAGAACGAAAATCAAGAAATACATAGCAAAAAGGGAACTGTTCCATTTCAACTGTCGAATTACAATACTTTTTACAAAGGGCTCAAAGACGCCCTCACAAAAATATCAAAGCAAAACAAAAACTAAGTACAACAGCTTCACGCCACATCATCCCCGTCGGCGTACTCATCATCATACCAATGATGAGAGGCGAGCCTGTCCGCGTTGTCGTCATTCTCATCCCTACTAGGCATACTAAGGGCGTAATCACAAACTTCACGGGCTGCACGTGCCTTGACACGGACGCCCTCGAATTCCGCTTCGAAAACTTTCCCGACGGCCTTCAAAGACTTATACACGTCAAGTTGAGCTTCGGCGTGAACCCACATCTCATACAACTCCCGCGGTACACTGGGATCAGCAGAAGTATGAGACGTAGACGGTTGTGACTGTCGTCGTACCTCCTCAACCTTCAAGACAACGACCTGATTGTTCAATCCAGACAACTCTGCCTCCAAACCCTGGATCCGCTCTTCTAGCCTCGCCACCTTAAGCGCCGATGTCTCCACCTCATTATCCCACTCATACCTACAAACGCGGAGGGAATCTTCTAAGGCCGCCACTTCAGCCGTAGCGGCCATTTTGTCTTTCTCGGCACGACTCAATTCTTCGACCTTGGCACTCAGCTCGCCCCTTAGATCGACAGCCCTTGCCTCCCTCTGCTCGAGTTCGGCTGTTAAGGATGTCACCTGCATTTGAAGGTAGGCATTCTCAGCCATCACCCCTTGCTCACCTCGAGCTCTTCCTCCTTGGCCTTTAGAGCTGCCTCAAGCTCACTGCACCTACCGATGGCTCTCATTAGCTTGTCATCCCTCTCCCTTAGATCTTCATCTTTCTTTGTCAACTCATCATCTTTCTGTTTAAGCCCATCATGAAGAAACTGAAATTCGCCATCCTGGTTAAGGAAGTCAGCCAGCGTTCGGTGCTTAGTACGGTACTCCTTGTACTTGGATGTCATTTTCTTAAAAATAGTCATCCTCCACTCCTCCTGTCGGTCACGCTCGATCCCCGTGATAAGAGTCTGACATGCACAAGAAAGGAGTCAGTATGAGCAAATTACACATGTGAAACCAATCCTAACATTAAAAAACACTTACTCGCAGAGCCATGCCGGATATACCCAATGACAACTCCGCATCATTCATCGCCTGTAGCGCCGCGTTTTCAAAAGCCGCACACAGGGGAGCAAAGGACGGCACCGCCCATTCTGAGTTGGCCAAAAGGTCGTAGCCCACGGGAATGACTACATGCTGGTTAGGACCCTCCATCCTTATCTCCACACGAGTATTCCTCTCCGGGAAGGCCCGTACCTCCTCAGGGTCGACGTTCGAGCCAAAACCGTCGTCCCTTGCAAGAACCGCTCTACTTCTCCTGGCTGCCGATGACGCACCACCTTCTGCAACCCGTACAAGCTCTCCGCCATCACCAACCTCCTCAACCCCAGAGGGCCTCCTCTCCTAAATGGCACCCGCCGTGAAAATGGTCTCTACGTTTGGTGTAAGCGCGGATTCCGTCCCCGCAATGATGAATTTTTTCGGTTCGACGTTAGCGATAATGGACTTTCCACTTTCTACCCTCCGCCTTTTCCTCGACGGTGACTCTTCGCCACTAGATGGATCGTCTACAAGATGATAGATAGTCTGGGAAGAGATCTCGTCCCGCACGGCAACAGTTTGAGGGGCGGAGTCCCTCATCGGCGGAACTTGAGCCCGACTTTCTCGAGCGGACTCAGCTAAGGCAAATTGCATTCCAACCGATGCGATAGCCTAGCAAAATGCGGGCACTGAAAGCCTTCTTCTTGGAAATTCGCCGACCTAGCACCTAAGGGAGGTCGCATCAGAGAGCAATGGTAAACAACAATAAGCTGAAGTAAAAGTGACACTTACTGGACGGGATCTTGGGTCCAAAACGCTTATGAAAGGATGCCCAATCACGAATTCCCACGATGTGGGGTAACACGCGAGCCACCCAATCTTCAATATCAAAAATGGGAGAAGGTGCACGCCTCTCAGCTGAAAAGCAAGGAAGCCGCAAGTGTGCCGAAAATGAAAGGGCGAAAGAAAATAACGAGTATACGTTAAGATACTTACGATTATAGTTCCATTGCTCAGGAAACCCAGTCGGATCTGCTACCAGGTGCTCGGTCTTGATGAAGAAGTACTTATTCCAGAACTTTTGATTCGTTTTTTTGTCCATCCCGACCACCAACCCTCTGGTCCCACGATGCCGTAGGTATATCAAAATACCTGTATAAAAACTAGGCGAAAATAAGTGCAGCAGGTGGCGAACTTCGACCTCACAGCCAGCCTACTCTGCATACTTCGTTAGCATCAAGAAAACTTTATACAAATAAGGAGAGAGTCGCGCCGGGCAGACGTTGTAAAATCGGCAAAATTCCTCCGCTAGCGGAAGGAGAGGAAGAGTATAACCAATCAAGAACGGGTAGACATAGAAGGCACAATATCCGGGTCGATGAACCTCCATGATGTCGCTTCAGACCGAAACAATTTTGACATGGGGAGGAATGCGATATTTGGACTGGAGGTCGGCTATGTGAGGCGGCCCCGTCTCAGAAAGCCTGAGCGGGAGCTGGAGCAGGCTCCTTTGGAAAATTATTTCTAACCAAAGGGTTTTTGGGGACTATCTCCTCCGCGGTAGGGAATCTATCGTCCTCTTCAGCCATGAATTCCTCACCACCGGGAAGAAGGGCCACCGATAATGGAGTGGCATCAAAAACCTCGTCGTGAATATGAGGGGATTGTGACATATTTAGTAATGAAACGTATGCAACAAAGTCTGAAGAAGGAGATAACAACTGGGTAACGAAGAAGGGACTGGAACTGAAGAAGCTGTAAGAAATCGAAAGTAGAAATTGAAGAAGAAAATCAGAGAAGAACAATACTCATGTAAAGTGAGAAATGGTGAAAACTTCCGAAAAATGAAACACCCCACCTATTTATAGGGTTGGGTGGCACAAGAATCGGAGCAAAGGACCGTCAATAGCACCAAAACCGAAGCGGCAGACGCACATATGCTGCATCTGGAAGACGTGTAATGATGACGCGCGTGGCTATGACGTCACCTCACATTAGCCACACCAACCGCAGCCTCGCTGGCTGCGCCGTTTTCTCGACCTCGGTCGATTCGACTTAATCAACACGACTATATTTCTTTTAAAAGGGCGCAAACAGGGTCCGTTTATCGAGGACGGGGTCGACCACGGCGTAATAGCGGGAAGCCGTCCTCGGGAGGACTATTGTCAAGGACGAGTAACTGGAGTAAAGAAATGACGATAGGATAGGTTTAGAGGACATAAAGAATATTCCTTTGGATATTCCTTATTTTGTACTTTTTAGGATAGGAAGAGATAGAGAACAAAAGGGGGATATTCACTTTTTGATAAGAGCACATTGTAGAAGGTTGACTAGAAGGAATATACAAAAGTTGTCTTGTTCATTGATTTTCTTATCCAAGCACACGTTGTTTAATCTTTGTTCACAAGATCCAAAGATTCCTTATCCATCTTCACTTCTCATCTTTCCACGTTGCTGTTAGGAGAAAGAACCATCCAAATTTTATAATAATTGGGTGGTAGGTTCTTTCTTTTTACATTTATTGCCATTATCTACATTTATTGCATGTTCATGTTATAATATTTATTGGTAATCATTGAGTATAAATCGGCTATTTACTGCTCTCAAACGTTGTTTATCTTATCAATTTCCTACAATATTTGATCTAGAATTTATTATATTTAATTAAGATCCATCCTTCATTTCTTTATTAATTAGATTAATAAAAGGCTTACACTTTTTGGTCAAACAGTTGTTATTGAGAATAATACTTTCCTTATTGTAGTATTTAAGATTTACGGTCATTAACATATTCAAGTTTATTGTAACTTAAAATTGCCAACCAAAAGAAGATGGAATAGCAGAACTCTTAGAAATCTTGCGCAGTGTGTTTAATGTGATATTGAAGGAGTAAAGTGATTAATGTGCTGTCCAAATCATACATTGGATGGTATAACTAATACAGTAGGGTTGTCCATATAATATAAAGTGGAAAATCTGGTCCCCTTTAACAGAAATTTATGATTGTGGAAAATGGCACAACGTACAATACAGCATCTGAATGCTAGGGGCTTGGAAAGACAGCATTAAGAAAGTTTCGTTCTCAAAATAACTCATTTTTCAAAAGGTAGTGTACGGCTCAATTTATTGACATTTTTATCCTTGATGTTGTTCTTTTCACCTTGTTCTTTTTTATCTCATTCTCATTACTGTTTGTTGTTACTGCACTATTTTTATTTTTTCCTCGTGCCGAGGATTTACTGAAAATAACTTATCTACATTCACTATAGGAGTAAGGTCTACCTACTATCTATTCTCTACATACCTCACTTGTGAGATTATACTGAGTTGTTGGTGTACACCTCAATTTGCTGACACCTCAACTATTCTATCTAGTATCTACTACTCTTACCAACATAAATTTTGTTAATTATGTCTATTGTTTACCCTTAAAATTGGATAACAATTAAACTTATAATGTGGTTTTAAGGATACGTGATTTCACCTAATACCAATTGATAAATGTAAAGATTAGTGATAGAAATTAACAATAAGAAGCAAACCAGTGTTGAAACGTAATTCAGCCCTCGAGGTAGAGTGCCCTCGAATTGGTCGGAACCAAAACAGTTAAAAAATAAGCAAGCTGATGAACAGTAATATGAGCTAAGAAAAAGTGTTATATTGCTTTGATATGCAAGAATGTAAGTGTTTTACAAATGATTGGAACTACTCTTTATATAGTAGAGGAATTCTAATTATGGTATAACTCTAATTACAGAAGGAAATCCCATGATTAGCTGATTAACCGTCCTTGATTTGATTCGTTCCGAGATTTTCGCCGTGATCTTCGACCAGTCACGGATACCTCGCCTTTCTGTTATTATGCTACCTTCGATCTTGCCCGATGTCTATCTCATTTGGTCTCAATCACTACCGGTCTCGATCTTGGCAGGTACTTCGAATCTCGAACTCGGTACCCGTCCTCGTGCCTCGATCTGATCTATTACGGGATCGATCTTCGATCCTTCACACTGGTCTCGATAAATTAGTAAAATTGGGTGGGCCCGATTTTAACCATATACAGATAGTCCCCTCATTTTTTTAGTATAATGACAAGAAACAAATTGAGCCTTCGATCTTATACCTGTCATGACGTCATCCTCGTAACGTAAGCGGCAGACGTGACCGAAGCATCCCGTCGGTGCAGTTCCTCATTGATTCAAAGTTTACTTTCAATGTCTTCCAATCTCCAAAGCTTTTTACATCTTTTAAGTTTTTCCATTCTACATAATCTTCAGGTTTTGTTGTCAACCTTCTCTCAAAACACCAAGTCTTATTTTCTTCATCTTTCTTCAAACTCAAACCCAAAATGGTGAAAACATCCAAAACTGTGCCGCAGAAAGAAACCGCCTCTTCGTCAAAGTCCATCGGTGCCCGTCACCGCGAAGGAACATCCTCTTGCGGACTTTGTTCCGACGAAGTGTGCCACTACTGCTGATTTCAAGGTGGAGAACACACCCTCGACATCGGGCCGATGTGAACCCATGTAGAGGTATATATGTACGATAACCGAGCGTCTCCTCAAAAAGGTGAAAGAGGAGTGCAACTAGGTGGGCAAGGACGTCGTGGTGCCTAGCCTGAAGAATCCATCACTACTTACAAGAGGGATATCTGACTGTCTAAACCTACCCCTTCACAATAAGTCCTTTGGACCCCATCATCGTCGCCTTTTGCAAGAGGTACGATGTCACTCTGGGCGAAATCCACCCATCATTTTGGAGGATCGTGCTCCTCCTCTGATTTTTTGTCAGTAAGATCGAGGGACATCTTTTTAACCTCGATCACCTCATGCGCCTCTACGACCCTCGAATTTATTGGGGAGGCATGATCAAACTTTACCGCCGAGCCACCAAACCCCCGTTCTCAAGCATAGACGAGGCTCGACACCAAGGTTGGATGGGCAGGTTTGTCCGAATAAAGACTTCGGATCTAATCCCCGCCAAAGATATGCCATTCCCTGAAAGGTGAAACATGAAACGTAAGCATTGCTTGGCTTTTCTTGTATTTATTATTGTCGTTCAGCTTTCTTGTTTTCCCCCCATCTAAGTTCTTGTGTTGCAGCCAAGGCCGTCATACTGGAAGTAATCCCCAACTCGAGGCAATAGGTCGAGGGATTGGTGTCACAAAAAACTTATTTCGAGCGTGCTTGGATGGAGTTGTCAAGGGGCCGATAGGAGGCTCGAAACCATGGTAATCTTTTTTTCCTTGGCAAGGTTTCCATTCAGATTTTGTTATTTGTACTTACTCATTTTTTCCCATATTGTAGGCCTCGGGAAGAACGTGCAAATGAGGCCTCCATCTGTTGAAGAAATAGTGCTTCTTTCCCAGTCTGCCCCAAAGTAAGGAAAAGAGAAGAAAAGGAAAGAGGCTCCGAGTTCCTCGAGCCCGGAGAAGAAAAAGCCGGACTGGAGGCCCCGCAAGCCAAAGGGAGACGTTATCCCCATAACTCTAGAGTCCGTCCACTAGCCGTCAGATGAGACCGAAGATGAGGATAAAGAAGAAAACTCTGGATTGGTGCCTCGTGTGTGGTCTGGCATCGAGGTTCAAAAAATCACTGGACAGGCGGGAGCCAAAGCTGCTTTGACCCGGTCTGATGAGCCCGAGCCAACAAGAGTTGAAATGCCTCACATAGAGGTGGGGAGACCATCGAGAAAGCGGTCGAGGCTGGGGTAGAAACCGAGCTCGAGGCTCCCCGGAACGAAGATGATGCCTCTGCAGACCTACTTGGGGCAATTGGGGACTCCTCCTTATTCCCTCCAATTCCAGATTCGATGATATATGATTCTTAGGCTGAATAGACTTGTCACTAAGAGTGGGCCCACAGAGGGGAAAATTTTTTCCGTGTTTGTTTTGCTGATGTGGAAGATATCACCGGTTCGGGTGATTTGGACATACCAAGGAAGAGCTCGAATGAGGCTTCCTCGAGTTATACATTGACTAAACGATTCCCGGCTCCCAGTGTTGACCCCGATCGAAAGTGTCCTCTTATCATCTTGATCTCGGAAGATACACAAGTTTTATCTGCCCCCGTAGGGGTGGCAAGTTACCTTCGATGCTTGGTCACTGAGGAGGATCAAGCTAAAATGAATGCAGTGGATGTTGCATGCTTGTTCAACGAGGCCCAGCATGCTCTGAACTGGGTAAGTTCATGGACCATTATCTTTTCTTGAATTTGACTTGTAGATATCTCTAATATCTCTTCCTTCCTTGCAGGCTTCGGTGTTTCACCACGAGGCCTTTCTTCGAGCTTGAGAGGAACGCAAGGTCGAGGTCCAGGGTCTCACTAAGAAATGCAACACTTACAAGATTCTCAGTAAGAAGATTCAGCTGGACCTAGTGGAAGCTTGAAACGCGCATAAAGAGATGGCCGAGCAGGTATTTCGAATTCTTCATGATAGTGAAGACAAGTCAAAGATAACGACTAACAATCCCATTCTGCAGGCTCGACAGAGGATCAAACATATCAAAGGCTTTTCCTTTTTCCCTTGCTTTGTCTTTGTTTTATTGATACCTTATTGTAACGACCCGACCGGTCGTTTTGAGCTCTAGCGCGTCGTTTAGCTTTTTAAGGCCATGAGAAGCTTCACTTCAGGTATTATGACTTGTACGCGGGGTCGGAATTGAATTTCGGGAAGTTCAGAATTGATTTGGAGAGAAAACTATCACATCGGAAGCTTTAAATTGGAAGAATTAACTAAGATTGGATTTTTGAGTAAATGACCTCGGAATTGGGATTTAAAGGTTCCAGGAAGTTCGTATGATGATTTTGGACTTGGGTGTATGTTCGGATCGGGTATTGGATGACCCGGGAGCGTGTCGACGCCTATTGTGGAAGTTAACATTTTGGAAGAATTTCATGAATTGGGGTGGACGTGTATTTTCATGTTATCGATGTACGTTTGGTACTCTGAGCCTAGGAATAGCTTCGTATGGTGATTATGGTATTGGGAGTGATGTTTTATACTTCAATACCACACAAGAGGGGGGGGTGATATGTGTGGTACCCAATTTTCGCTTAACTTGATTATAGAAGGACCCGATTCTTCTATATGTTCCAACTACTACTGTTTGCGGAATAATAAGTAAAGAAAATAAAGAACACATATATTTTTACGTGGAAAACACCTGGCTCAAAAGGTGAAAAAACCACGACCTACTACTCAGTAGGATTTTCCCAAACTTCCACTAAAATCACTGAGCCAAAAACTGCATTTACAAAAACTCTTTTATAAACCTAGGATTAACTCTAATCTCGTTGTGGCACACAACCTCAACTTTTGCGACAACTTCAAGTTAACTCTAACTTGAACACTCTAAGTACCTAATACAATTGCTTCTATAAAAGCTGAAAGGTACAATGTAAAACACCTACTACAATTGAACTAGAATAAAAGATAGACACTTCGAACTGGTTCTTCTATCTTGTTCAAGTAGCTTCAGGATTGCACACTTGATCACACATAAATTGCTTGCAAAATTGCCTTGCTATTTTGCTCTCAATTCACGTTCAACTTCTGCTTATGTGCATTGCCTGTAAAAGGGAAAAAGACTGATATTTAATGGGTTAGTAATTAGAGATTGACTGGGATACAGACGCTACTCTTCTATGGTAGAAGAATTCTAGTTGATCTCATACTCTAACACTATCCTCTTCCTAAACTGTGTTCTCTTTGTGTAAGGAGTCTTTCTCTCCTTATCCAATATGCAACCTTTTCGATCAGATCAGGAGATATTACTTCTGATAAGTTAGATTTATCTCCTTCACGTGCATCTCACATGTTTGGATTGATCATGAATGTGCTTCACAAGATGGACCTGGTCCATGTTTGAGTTCTTTTGTTAGTCTTCATAACTTCACCTTTACTTGGGCCAACAAATTCCCCCTTTTTTATGATGATAAACTCTATGCTTTTTACTTACTTGGACCCTGTAAGAACTCAGCTTAGCCATCAATACAAAGTTTAGAAAATTCACTTATCATCAAGGACCAGGTTAATTAGGTTATAAATATCACTTATTTAGAATATGTAAAGCACAATATCTCTTCCCCCTTTTGGCATCATCGAAAAGTTGCATACACAAAGTGTGAGTCCCAGATTTTAATAAGTACTCATGGCCACTGGTGCAACTGCAAGTGCAATCATGGATTAATCATCAGTAATCAATCAAACATATTTAAACTATCAAGGAAATATTAACATTCAATCAAGAGCAAAACTAATAGATATCATTGATAGAAGATATGTTGCTACCACAATCCACAACTAGAAAGCAAAAATATTCAAAACATGAGCAAAAAGAAAGAAAAATCCCTAATCCGGGTCACTGAAGGTACTAGACAGGTTCAGGAGATAAAGGCTAGAATTCCTAAGGCTTGGGAAAGCTAGAGGGTTGGTTTTGGGCTTGGAGAAGATTCAGCATATTGTGAAGAATTCCATCATTCTTCTCCTTTTCCTTGGTAAACTCAATTCTGAGAGCATCCCTCTCAGATTCCACCTCTGCCACATGAGCCTTTAGACTAGCTATCTCAACATCCTGGGCTTCACTTTCCTAAACAAGAGCCCTGACTTAACTGTTGATAGGTGTCTTCTTGGATGAACCAGGTTCATTTGGGATAGCATTGACTAAATAGTCACAAGCAAGCAGAGTGTTAATGCCAAAGTAATCCTTGCTTGTTGCCATTTCCCATTTCTTCAGAGGCACATTACACCTATCCAGAACTGTACCTAGAATAAAGCCATAGGGGGTAACATGAGCCTTGGAGCCATTGATCATCCTGTCCAGTAGCTTGATGATGAATGCAGGCCAGTTAATTTGCCTTCCACTTTCAAGGCACTCCATCAGAACTAAGTCCATATAATTTGCAATATGCCTTCTCTCCTACCTAGGCAGTAGGCATTTGTTGACAAACTCAAAAATGACTCTGTGTTGTGGCTTCATTTCACTCTTGTGCACAAACTTGGCCTCATTCACTTCTTCAACATCACAGAATGTCCTAGTGATTGTAAGGGCAGACGGAAGGGAATCAAGACTTGGCCATCTTTGTTTGGTGTAATCATCATATCCCTCAGCAGGGATGTCTAGAATCTCTCCCAGCTTCTCAGCATCAAATGTCACTTGAACTCCTTTGACTTTGCTTGTAACTCTGCCATCTTTGACTTCAGCATTTGCCATGAATTCAATGATTTAATTTCTGGCCAATATCCCATCCATCTGAAGGACCATGTTCTTCTAGCCCTGAGCAGCTGAGGTGTCAACCAAACGAACCATTCCTGGTTCACCAAATCTTTCAGCAATCTTCCCTTCAAAATTTTCCTTTTGCCAAACTTGGCAAGCTTGTCTTGTTCACCATCAGACTCATTTTCTTCTTCACCACTCCATTCCTCATCTTTAGAAACTCTAACTTGTTTACTTTTTACTGCAAACCTTGTCCTCTTGGCCAATGAATGTTCAGCAGCCTCAGACATAGAGGAAGACTTCTTGGAAGAAGTCTTGGTCTTTTTGGGCTTGGGGGGTCTGAACCTCCAGTGTTGTAAATTTCTCCTGATTGACCTGTTCCATCTCCTCAACATCAACAGCTTCTGAGGATTCTGCAACCTTACCTTTTCCTTTATCCATCATTTTCTTCTTACTTTCAGCCAAAGCCTGTTATAGATCTCTCTCACTCTGTTTCACCCTACTTCTTTGTCACGACCCAAACGGAGGGCCATGACTAGCACCCGGCCATACTTACCGAGTACCAACATACATTTTATCTAACCTTCTTTATTATCTTTTAGGGCTGACGAAATCAATATAAATGGTAGACATGGGTCATGGACAACCAACAATAAAATATGATGGCATGAACATACATAACATGGGATGACTAGACAATCAAGAAACTATATATAAGGTACGAGCTACCACACTACCATGAGAGACTATACAACAAAAACCAGCCGACAAGGCCTACCAAACTATACATGAGTCGACACCTGTCTATGAGCCTCTAAAGGAACATAAGTGTTGCAACATAGCCGGAACAGGGCCCCGACATACCCATAATATCTATAACAAAAATGCATACCAAGACCAAGGCAAGTCCGAAGAAGGGATCTCGCCAATCACCGCTGAACTGGACAGCCTACTATGGTGGGGGAGCTGCGCCTGCCTGTCTATCAGGACCTGCAGCACGACATGCAGCGTCCACAAATAAAAGGACGTCAGTACGAATAAAGTACTGAGTATGTAAGGCAGGGAACCATAAGTACGAACAGTAATGTAAGCAGGGATAGAGAATAAACAACCTGTAACATCTGGGTACCTCTAAGGCTACTGACATGAAATGCGTAATACATATGTATATATACATAAACTTTTAAAACATACACCTCTGTGGGCATCATCATCATCATATCGTACCCGGCCGTAATAGGCTCGGTAAAAACGTACCCGGCCACGTGGAGCTCGGTAAAACCCAACTGATCAGTGGTTGCACAATAGGTGCCATACCCGGCCGACTATAGCGCGGCTCGGTAGAGTAAAATAGATACATATATATAATGCATGCTCGACTCATGGACTCACGTTCTAAACCTTTCGGAGTGACGTAAGGTCGGTATCCTCTGTACACGTTATTAGGACTAACTCTTCACCATGAACCTTATAAGAATCAGGAAGTACCAATAACATTGATAACATAAGAATAAGAGAAGCAACATCAACATCAATCGTTCCATAAGAGGGGAAACAATGTAAGTACTGCTAGCTTCTAAGAGTAGAGTATCTTTGGAAGCTCGGTCATTACATTATGTACAATCGGAGTCGTGCAAAAGAAGGAAAGGGATAGCCTCACATACCTTGTATATACTACCCCAATCTCAAGCTATGCAATTTTCACGACTCCTTAGTCTACAATAAGAGAAACGATACTATAGTTACCATTCAAGCGTCATAACTATTATGTATCGACCACAACCTATTTTACGATGAAACGGACAGCACCTCCCCTATATATATGACTTCACACAATTCCAAACAATCACCAAACAGCCCAAACAACATCAATAATAATCATATTGAGCCTCCCAAAATAGTCCACGCACAACCTAATCACTTCATACATACGACGGCCACCGTAGTCGTGTCAAACGACCCGGAAATGTTACGAAGAACTACCAGCCCACAACCCTACATCTATATGGTGTTTCTACACACCCTTCCTCCTCCAAAACTCCACAAAACAGTAGTAAAACACGCAGCCCAACAGGAACACAAAACAGTCCACAAAACAGTCCGCTACAAGTGAATAACTCGAACTCACGGCTTCCGATCACCGTCCCGTGAGTTCTTACATGTATAGAACGAATTACCATGAATTCACAGCAGAATAAATGTATGAAAGATAG
>NC_031998.1:22173291-22178812 GCF_001879085.1 Nicotiana attenuata
ATATAATGAGGGATATATTGCAGGAGATAAGCCTTTTAATGGGCTCTTTGTCTGACCCGAAATTGCCTCTTTTTGGGCTATTATTTAACCAAGTAGGTGACCCACCTACTTGTCACCTAGCAGCTTGTGCAGTCTTGCAAAAATGTCTATATCTCTCTACTCCAATGTCGTATTGATAAACGGTTTAATGCGTTGGAAACTAGACTCATAGATCTTCAATTTGGTGGGTAGATCACCCCGTAATTCCAAGTATATTGGGAGAAAAGCTTAATAACATTTGACCTAAAGTTTAAGTAAAACTATGAACCTAAGTTGCAACAACTCTTGTCGACTTTTGTTTCATAACTCGTTTGACTTCAAGACTATGATACGGATATTTTATGATTCATATACCTTAAAATACGACCTCTTGAGAGTATTAAGCACCCCTAGGTTTACCCAAAAATACGGCTGACAACATCCTTGATTCGTTTAACTTCTAATACTTGTTAACTACCCTTATACACCTTTGTATCATTTAAGACCAATAGGATTAACCTCTTATCATCTTAAAGATATTCTCTTCATGGATTTACGTCGACGACCTTATGGCATGAACTAAAGTATGTGAATATGGGTTGTAACACCCTCCCCCCCTTAGGAACATTCGTCCTCGAATGTAAATGTTTATGGGGAGTCCAAATCATCGTGGATTCCAACGGAAATTCCCAGTCAATTTTCCCCTATAAAATGGTTTAGCAAAACTTGCAAGCAGTTAAGCCCAACGTATGGCCTCACAAGGCTACACAAAGCATTATGGACATGTACATTATCTGCATATCACCATTTTGTATTAAGGAAGAGTATTTTCAAGTTATTGCTTACCTCATAGAGCCGTTTCACCTTCCAATGTATCCTGCGTTCCACCAGCATCCTTGTTATCTTCATTCTGGAATAGGTAAGGGTATTTAGACCTCATCTCCTCTTCCGCTTCCCATGTCATTTCTTCCATATTCTTGTTCCTCCACAATACTTTGACAGAAGCTACATCTTTTGTTCTCAGCTTGCGGGCTTGTCGATCTAATATAGCCACTGGCACTTCATCATATGATAGATCCTCTGTAACTTGTACATCTTTGATAGGGACAACTCGAGAAGGGTCTCCAATACATTTCCTCAACAAAGATACATGGAATAACGAATGGACAAATTCCAATTCGGATGGCAATTCTAACTCATAACCAACCTGTCCAATTCGTCGAAGAATTTTGTACGGACCGATATACCGTGGACTCAGCTTACCCTTCTTCCCAAAACGCATAACACCCTTCATCGGCGAGATCCTCAGGAAAACCCAATCACCAACCTCAAACTCCAGATCACGACGTCGGACATCAGAATAAGACTTTTGCCTGCTTTGTGCCGTCCTCAATCGCTCCTGTATCACTTTCACCTTCTCAATGGCTTGGTGAATCAAATCTGGCCCATATAATTCTGTTTCAACAACTTCGAACCATCCAACTGGTGATCTACATCTCCTCCCGTATAGTCCCTCGTATGGGGACATTTTAATACTAGAATGGTAGCTATTATTGTAGGCAAATTCTATGAGTGGAAGATGGTTATCCCAATTTCCCTTAAAATCTAGAACACATGCTCGTAGCATATCTTCAAGTGTCTGAATGGTACGTTCAGCCTGTCCGTCAGTCTGTGGATGAAATGCAGTGCTGAGATTCACTTGTGTGCCTAAACCCTTCTGAAAAGACCTCCAAAAGTTAGCCGTAAATTGAGCTCCTCGGTCTGATATAATAGATATTGGTACACCATGAAGCCTAACAATCTCCTTGATATACAACTTCGCATAATCTTCAGCCGTATAAGTTGTCTTAAATTGCAGAAAATGGGCACATTTTTGTAAGTCGATCAACTATCACCCAGATGGAGTCAAACTTATGATAAGAGCGAGGTAACCCAATAATGAAGTCCATATTAATCACCTCCCATTTCCAGGTCGGAATCTCTATATTCTGAAGCAATCCACCGGGTTTCTGATGTTCGATCTTTACTTGTTGACAATTAGGACACTGGGCTACAAATTCTGCAATAGACTTCTTCATGTTATCCCACCAATACTGCTCCTTAATGTCATGATACATCTTTGTCGAGCCGGGATGGATGGAATATCGGGATTGATGAATCTCATTCATAATCTTCTCTCGCAACCCTGCCACATTAGGCACACATAATCGGCCCTGGTATCTCAGTGCCCCATCTCCTCCGATCTCAAAAGCCGTAATTTTACACTGCTGAATGCTCTCTCTCAATCGTACTAAGATAGGATCTTCATATTGCCGTGCTTTTACCTCGGCTACCAAAGATGATTCTGATGTACTATGTACAGTAACACCTCCGTCATCAGAGTCTAACAATCTGATTCTCATATTGGCTAGCTGATGAAGCTCTTTAGTCAACCCCCATCTACCTGCCTCAATGTGTACTAAGCTTCCCATTGACTTACGGCTGAGAGTGTCTGCCACAACATTGGCTTTACCGGGATGATACAATATCTCGACGTCGTAGTCTTTCAGTAATTCAAGCCACCTACTCTGACTCAAATTCAACTCTTTCAGCTTGAAGATGTATTGTAAACTCTTGTGATATGTGTAGATGTCAACATGGATGCCGTATAAGTAGTGCCGCCATATCTTCAAAGCATATATTACTGCAGCCAATTCCAAATCATGGGTTGGATAACTCTTTTCATGCTTCTTCAATTGTCTTGATGCATAAGCAATCACCTTCCCACATAGCATCAATACGCACCCCAAACCTATACCTGAGGCATCACAATATACCACATAACCTTCTGTTCCTTCAGGAAGAGTGAGAACTGGTGCGGATGTCAATCGATTCTTCAACTCCTGAAAACTTTGTTCACAAGCGTGAGACCACTGGAATTTAGTAGCTTTTTGTGTTAACTTAGTCAATGGTGCTAATATAGAGGAAAACCCTTCTACAAATCGCCTATATATCCTGCTAGCCCCAGGAATCTGCGGACTTCTGATGGTGTTGTAGGTCTCGGCCAATCCTTTACTGCATCGATCTTCTAAGTGTCGACACTAATACCCTCGTCAGATATCACATGGCCATGGAATGCTACTGAGTTCAGCCAGAATTCACATTTGGAGAGCTTAGCATATAACTTACGATCCTAAAGCGTCTGTAATACTATCTACAAGTGGCCCGCATGTTCCGCCTCCGAACAAGAATACACCAAAATTTCATCAATGAATACGATCACGAACACATCAAGATAGGGCCTGAATACAATATTCATGAGATCCATAAAAGCTGCTGGGGCATTTGTTAGCCCTAACGACATCACCAAGAACTCAAAGTGCCCATATCTTGTCTGGAAGGTCGTCTTTGGAATATCCTTCTCCTTGACCCTCACCTGATGATACCCTGAAAGTAAGTCAATCTTGGAGAAATACTTAGCATCCTAGAGTTGGTCAAACAAGTCGTCAATCCTTGGAAGTGGATACTTGTTCTTTATAGTAAACTTATTCAATTGTCGATAGTCGATACACATCCGTAATGATCCGTCTTTCTTCCGCACGAACAAGAATGGCGCACCCCAAGGTGAAGTGCTAGGCCTAATGAAGCCCTTATCCAGCAAGTCCTTCAACTGCGCCTTCAACTCTCGCAACTCTGCCGGGGCCATTCTGTATGGAGGGATAGAGATCGGTTGAGTGTCAAGCAACACATCAATGCTAAACTCAATCTCCCTTTCAGGAGGAAGGCCTGGGAGTTCATCTGGGAAAACATCTGGAAATTCATTGACCACGGGGATTGAATGTAGAGTAGGCGGCTTCGCCTCCGCATCCCTAATGCGAACGAGATGACAAATATAACCTTTTGAGATCATCTTCCTTGCCTTAAGATAGGAAATAAACCTACCTTTCGGCATAGCACTGTTCCCCTTCCATTTAATGACGGGTTCACCAGGAAACTTAAACCTAACCATCTTCGTACGACAATCAACATTTGCATAGCATGAGGCCAACCAGTCCATCCCCATTATCACATCGAAATCAACCATTTCTAACTCAAATAAATTTGTCGAGGTTTAACGACTACAAATCATCACTGTGCAACCTCTATATACACTCCTAGCAATCAGAGAATCTCCTATCGAAGTAGATACCGCAATTGGTTTACTTATCAATTCAGGTTCAACGCCAAACTTATTAGCCACAAAGGGTGTAACATATGATTATGTGGATCCCGGATCAATCAACGCATATACATCGTAATAAAACACAAACAATATACCTGTAACAACATACTGCAGATGACTCGAGAACCTGTCGACCTACTAGAGCATAGGTTCGATTTTGAGCACCACTCGAACTCTGCACTGCACCTCTACCTCTACCTCGACCTGTCGACTGCTGAAAACCCCGTGTTGGAGGTCGAACTGATGAGGAAGAACCAGACACAGATCCAGTCGACTGAGCCATACCACCACCTCCTCTGTTAGGACAATCCCGTATCATATGACCAGGTTGTCCGCAAGAATAGCACGCATCAGAACCTCGACGGCACAGTCCAAAGTGGGCCTTACCGCACTGATCATAACGTGGTGTTGGGGGTCTCGTCTGATTAGTATCTCTGTGATATTACGAGCCTGATGCCCGCGAACTATGACCTGGACCTAAATAGGTAAACCAATCATATAGAGGCCTCTGGAATTGTGGAGGAGCACTAGCTACAGATGGCGCTGAACTCCTCGAAGACTGGGGCCTGACATTGCCTCTGAAGTAATCAGAATACCCTGCAAATCTTGTCCTCTTATGCTGGCCCCTATCCTGCTCCCTATCTACCCTTTGCTGGCGCTTACGATCCTCTAGGGTCTGGGCAAAAGCCTGAATACGGGAAATATCCATGCCCTCAACCAAGGAGGTAGTCGTGCACTCATTTATCAGATGTGGTCCCAACCCGTTCACTAACAGATGCACCCTATCGCTCATCTCTGCTACCATATGGAGAGAATACCTTGCTAAAGAATCAAACTGCATATTGTACTCTCGCACACTCATATTACCTTGTCTAAGGTTCAAGAACTTATCAGCTCTAGCTCGTCGTATCTCAACTGGCAAGTAGTGATGAAGAAAGGCCTCAAAAAATTCCTTCCACACAGCTGGAGGAGCGTTCAGACCCCTGGATTTCTCCCAACTATCATACCAGAAAATCGCTAAATCCCGTAGCCGTTAAGAAGCCAACTCTACTGCCTCTGTATCACTAGCATGCATAACCCGCAGTGTACGATGAACCTGATCAATAAAAGTCTGCGGGTCCTCCTTGGGGTCTGATCCGGTGAACACTGGAGGGTCTAGATTAATAAAATCACGAACTCTCGTACTAACCGGTTTATCAACAACATCGGTATTCTGCCTTTGAGCCTGAGCAGCTACCAAGTTAGTCAACAACTGCACCGCATTCCGCATATCCTGGTCTGTAGTGCCAGACGGAGGAACAG
>NC_031998.1:22179711-22231320 GCF_001879085.1 Nicotiana attenuata
TATCATTCAAAGTTGTTTTGTGTGCTTCGACAAATTCATCAAGAGATTCACCCTCATGTCCCATTGCCACACGAACAAACTGAGCCTCATCCTTGATCAATCCATCAGCCTGCATGAGTGGAGTTAGTTATGTTGCACTGGATGAAGATAAAATCATACAAACTCCAGAAAACATTACTGTTTGCACACGAAATTGGTAATGACAAGGGCACATCTAATAGCACAATGTAAAAATGGAAAAGGCGCCTATGCGAAAAGGCCTGATTTATTTACTTCCAAATATTATTTTAACAGTCAAATGCACATAGAAACACTGAATTTTGCAGAAAAAAAAAAGCCACGATGAACATATTTCACACAAACACAAATGGCATCCAAGTGAGTACTTAATGATCCCCCAGAGTGGAACCATTAGCATTTTTTGGCGTCTTATCGAAAGACCCGAATGTCCAATTTCAGTTAATTAGTCCTCATAACAATAAATACTAAAAACAAAACCGGGACACCATGTATGGTGTCATGGACACCATGTATGGTGTCATGGGTGTAGGAGTAGGGTTCATAAAGTTGAGCATGTAAGCTAGCTTGTTGAGTGGAGTCAAGAATAATATATATATACACACACACACTAAATATATACATATATATATATATATATATAGTACATACATTTATATATAGTACATACATTTAAATATATATCTTTACATAGATAGTTGTCCAGCCTATTGAACCTATTCTTTTTCCCACAATCCTTACAGCCATAGTTTAGTGAAATTTTATCAGCAATTGTAGGAATGATTCCATATATCCATTACATAAAAAGGTTAGATGATATTGTAAAAGAACAGTTTCCAAATGCTTTATATTGAAATTTAGGCAACTCATTTTCTTTTCTAGTATTAATTTGACACTAACAACTCTGAAGTCTAACATGCATTTGAAGTAATCTGAAACTCTTTTGCTCAAAAATAAAAAGTTCACTTGGGATTTTGCATATCATTTTTAATTACCTTAATGCCGCAAAGCAGGTAAGACTGCTCCTGGGAAAATAAATTGACACAAGGGTAGAGCCAAACCATTTTTCTTTATGTAACATGAACGTACCTCTTTCAGTTCATCTTCCTCAAAGTCCTCAATTGCAGGTTCAGCAAGCACTTTCCGCTTGACCCCCTTTTTCTTCTCCTTCTCTGCTTTTTCATCTAGAGGATACTTGCTATTATCATGTTCTAGCAAAGACAGAAGTTCCTTCCTAATCATTTCATCAGCCTGCTCAATTAGTGTAGGAGGAACAAAGGAGCTCTTATCTTCATCAGCTCTCATTAAGGAACTTCTTATTAGCTCTAGTGAAGCAATGGGAGGTCTAGGGAGCTCTCTCTGCAGTACTTTTGACCTTTTCCGGAGTAAAGCTTGTTGCCTTGCTTCTTCTTCGGCCTTCTCCCTTGCAATCCTATCAGACATGTCTTCTTCAATCTTCTCTTCTGGTGGTTCTTCATTTTCTTCATGAGGTTGTTGGACGACTATTTGGTACTCATTTTTGGGCTGAGGAAGGCTTTTCAAACCAGAAAGCAATTCTTTCTTTGAATTGAATTGCCCCAGTTTAGCATTATTGTGCATATCCATTTCTTCATTAATGCGTAGCTCATCCCTCATAGGAGTTCCTTTCGGGGTCATGCCATAAGAATCCCTTGAAGGTGTCATGCCAATTCTAGGAGTAAGGCCAGTGGCTCCAGGAGTCGCTGAAGGAGTTAAGAGTGGGTTTGGTGTTTGAACTTCCCTTTTCTTAGGAGTGACACCAGAAAAATCTGAGGGGTGCAACATAGGATTATCCCCTCCAAGTAATGGTGTCTGAGACTGAGTCAATCTTCGTTGATTTTCTGCTTCCATCATAATGGCATCTTGCTTAGTTGAAGGGGTTCTTTGAGGTGTTCGCATAGGAGTCATTGCATGCTGTGGTGTCTGGGCATAATTTGCAAGAAGAGCACGTGTTGCAGCATTCCCTTCGGATAGTTCATCACCCCCTAGTAGATCACTGGCAATACCTATCTTTGCTATGGCCTCCAATTCATGATCTGGAATCTGTGGTGCAGGAAGATTGAGTTTCGACCTCTTCCTCACTGCTTCTGGATCATTAAGTTTATTTGCATGCAATATGGCTGTAGGGGCATCCTGCCTTTCTGCAATTTTATTCCTTGCAATATCCTGCTTTCTTAGACGAGCTTCCTTATCGACTCTCCTTTCACCTTCTAGTTCTTCAATGGTAGTTGGAAACTTAGGTTGCTCTACAGGACGGTCTTCCTCAGCAACATCATAGAAACCTGGAGGAGGCTTCTTTTCAAAGGGTATTTCAGCATTGTAATCAATTCCTCTCCTTTTTCTCTTCCTTTGACGGGCATCTATTCCAGCAGCCTTCAGTTCTCTCCTTTTCTGTAAGGAAGCAAGCCTTCGAGCCTCTTCAAGCTGCTTTTCTCTAGCTTTCCTTTTAGCCTTCTTACCTCTTGTGTTTGCCAACCGAGCCCGTGCTTCAGACAACATTTCTTTCTCATCCTCGTCCATATCAACAGGATCAGGACGAGCAGGCTTTGATTCTGGATTAGGATCAATCTCTCCAGGCTTCAATTTTCTTGGATCATCATTAGGGTCATAGTTTTCATCCTTGGCACAAGCTGCATCGAGAAGCTTTTCATAGCGTTCAAGGCACTGGGATGGTGTACGGCCAACAATTGGCGCAATAGTCCTCCACTGAGTAGGCATGAGCTTTGCAAGGTGAAGAAGTTTCTCATCTTCTTCTCTAGTCCACTCAGTCTGGAAAAAATAAAGTGCAGCGAGGATGTTAATAAGTTGTTAAACTCAGATATAAGTTCCTACTAACAGCCTGAGGTAAATTGGAAAATCCGAGTACTTTCCACTTTCTCAGTTCAGAAAATCATTTTATGCTGATGATAAATGGAAAACCAGAAAAAGTTTGAAAAAGCCCAGAAAGAAATTTCTATACAGAAACTGGTTTCAGAAATTGTATCCCGAGTAAAGAAACCAAAAAGCAAACTCGGAGAAAGCCATAGCATGCTCACAAACCAGAACTTTTCTCATTCACAATGGAATAGGAAGAAAGGTAACAATTACCCACAAAGAAATAACAGTGACAGACATTACAAAGACAAATTGCATGGCGCATTAAACTAAGCAAGAACAAAGAGCCAAAACCAAGATACAATGAATACTATAAGGTACAAATAATCAAATGACACAGAAAGAATGATCATACATAAATAAACAAGGACACAGAAAGGATGGTCACAGCACTAACAACCATGCAAGAAAATTAAGTACGTGGAATCCAATAACATATCTCAAAGAATCCCAACTCCATACACCTAGAAACTATGAAGAGTATATTTGTTATGGTTGACTTGACGAAATCATTTACCAATTTGGTTTATCATAGACAGTGGAAAATGTATAATATTTTACTCCAATTTGGAGGAAAATAGCCTTTTTTAAAGAACGAGAAATACCAAAAGCAGCCTTGGAAGCTCGGGGATAATGGGCACGGCCATCTATCCTTCTCCACTAAAATAATATACTTAGTTTGCATGGCGCAGAGCTCGAACCTATGACTAAGCCACAAGTCCCTCAACTTTTGCTGCTTGAACTAAACCCCGGGGGCAATTTGGGGGAAAATAACTTTGGCACTAAATAGCAAAAGTAATTTTCCTTTTCAGAGACATTTAACTCGCATTCATATCACTTTTTCGAATCAACACTTGGACATTGTTTGTCAAAATACTCAAAAGAACACTAAAATCACTGTCCCCATACCCCATCCTGCACATTGCACTATGAGCATATCTCACCTACATTTATATACCCTACCAAATATTTATGAAAAATACTCCAAAATTAAACATTTCTCCAAAGAAAAATTACTACTCCTTCTATTTCAATTTATGTGAATTTATTTATTTTTTTAAAGAAATTAAAGAAAGAATGGAAGACTTTTGAAGCTAGTGGTCCAAAACAATCGGTATATTTAAGGGTACAATGGGTAAAGTTACATAATTTCCACATTTAGAAAGAGGTCTTTTTTTTTTAAAATGGACTAAAAGTGAAATAGGTTCATATAAATGAAAATAAATTTTTACAAAGAACTTTTTCCAAAATCAAAGAACAAATATTAACAGCATATAATACAGAAACCAAAAAAAAAAAACGGGAGAAAGCCATGGTATGCTCACATAGCAAAACTTTTCTCATTCAAATGGAATAGGAAGAAAAGATAATAGTTATCCACAAAGATATAACAGTGCTAGAATTACAAAGATACATTGCATGGCGCATTAAACTAAGCAAGAACTAAGAACCAAAACCAAGATACAATGAATGCTTCGAAGGTGTTAAATAACCAAATGGCACCGAAAAAATGGTCATATATAGATAAAAACAAGGGACACAGAAAGGATGGTCATATGTCACTAACAAAGTACGACGGATTCCAATTGCATATCTAAAAAACCCAACTTCAAACAACCAGAGACTACGAAGGGTATGTTTATTATGGTTGACTCTTTTTTATGATCGAAAAATCCGTTTGGGGCCAACCCTTAGGACCAATCGCAACCTTCGACACTCGGGGATAATGAGCCCGCCCCTCAACCTTAATTTGAATGGCACAAGGCTCGAAACTGTTACCTAAGTGGCTAAGTCATAAGTCCCTCAACCTTTTCCACATGATTCCACATGATATATTCCGACTTGGTTATCATGGATTGTGGAGAATGTTAAATACTTTACTCAAATTTGGAGGAAAATAACTTCCACACTAATAGCAGATGTCATTTTTCCATCTCAGAAATCTTCAACATGTATGCCATATCACTTGTTCGAATCAACACCTAGACATTGTTTGTCAAAAACTAGTACTCAAAAAAACCTAATATGATTATCCTCATACACTATCCTGCAGGCTCTCACTATGAGCATATGTGTCAAGTACTTTTACACCCTACTAAACCTTGAAAAAAGCTCCTGAAAATAATTTCCAAAGATAAAACATTTTCCACAAAAAAAAATATTACAACATCAGCTACTACACCTCGTCCTAAATAAGTCGAGGTCGGCTATATGAATCCTCACTAGCCATGTCACTCCATTAAACTTATCTCAGGCCAATATTACGAAAATATAAATAAAAAGTACTCATATTAGAAGTTATACATATTTTCCAAACATATAGATCTCTGGAGGGCTAAACCGCTACTATAAAGCATTAAACCTACAGCAAAAATTGCTAATGTCTAAAGCATATACTCAGCTAATATGTATCACCTAATAAAATTACGATTATAACAAATAAATAATTACATAAAACATTTTTCAAAGCTAATGAACAAATATTAACACCATATAATACAACAACAAGGTTAATCAATTTGAACATTATGGTTACAAGTTCGCTATCTTACTACATCCCGTTTGATTTACTAGGTTCAAAATCTATCATTTATACTTATTAATTGGATCTTTTAACATATATACAGGGATCCGCCCGTTCCGATCCTTGCCTACTAAACAGTTGCACCCCCGGATATGTATGTTGGGAGAACCCCATGATCCTTCTGTGTGGAAGGGAAGGAAGAACAAGGCGAACACAAATACTAAAAAGCGGTTCATGGGGACCCCGAAAAAAGGGGATAGAGAGCGCGGAACGGGCTTTCCAAGCATAAGACAATCCCTACCTATACATTCCATGGCATCAGACAAAGGCAATTTTGTCGTTGTTCTTAACCCCAGGCACACTTTCGTTCCCAATAATCTCCATTAAAAAACTATCATGATTTCCGAACGAACCGAGGGAGAGTCAGAGGCATGAAACAAGCTACTGGGGCAGATGCATCCATAAGTCCAACGCTACATCTGCCCACGCGTTATGAGCATGTCACCTACATTTTTATAACTATGGTGTCCTGGCCAGCTTGCACGCACCTGACTAACTCGGCCTGACTAATTTCAGGGGATACTATCAGCAACAAGTACCAAGACCAGATAACTCTGTCCACCAAGGCTTGGACAAATGGGGAAAAATCACCTAGTTTTTTTTTCCTCTGTTGAGAATTGAATGTGAGACTTCGTGATTCTTAACCCACTTCATTGACCACTAGGTCACACCGTTAGCTACCACGTCACCTACATCTATACCCTAACATCTATATTTATACCCTACCAAACATTGAAAAATTACTAATAACAAAACAATTTTCACATAACATTTATCAAAACCAATGAACAAACAGTAACAACATATATATAACACAGAAACAAGGTTAATTAACCAATTTAAAAAAAGAATAACTTGCCTTTTTAATGGAAGGATCGAGCCACTCATACCAGCGAGCTTTACACTGCTTTGCAGACTTTCGAACGAGTAAAGAAGAAATACGAGCCCATTGATTTTTCCCATACTTCATCACCGCCGCCTTTAGAATCTCGTCCTCCGTGTTCTTCCATACTCCTCCCTTTATCATAATCCTCATTTTTGCTGATTATTTCAGCCTCCCAAGGGAGACTCGGAGTAATCTAGGGTTTCGAAAGCTAACTCAAAAGATAAGCTCGCGCGGAGCTTTTAGTGTTTGAATGTGCTAAAATCTATACGCCGGTGAGGATAGGATTTTCCGATTTAGGGCATGGCGGCGTTTGTCGGTCTCCGACGAGAGGGATTTTTCGAACTTCCTTCAGTACTGAAGCTGATGAGATTGCACTATTATAATCTTCCGATGAATTCCAAATTCGACTTGAGCTGAGATTTGGATTGTAGTTTAGGTAGCTGGGCTCGGCTACTTTGGGCCCATCACTCAAATGTTGGGTTCAAAAATTCTCTATTTTTGGGGAAAGTGCACGGTTAACCACTAATAACATATGTATTTACTTTTTTACTTGTGGTATTAGTCGAGTGTCTTTCCTTTCATTTAACTATAATAGTGTTATTCTCGTACTTTTATATTTTTAGATTTTATTACTCTCTGGTTGCTTTTTTTCGGTTTTTCTTATTATTTTGTTGGTGTTACTGTTTCTTTGGTTTTTTTACTACTGCATTTCTTTCTCTATTATATTGTGATTGCTTGTGCAATATTTTTGTTTTGAGTCGAGGGTCTATCGATCGAGTCTCCTCACTTGCACAAGGTAGGAATAAGCCTATCTACACACTACTTTGTCTAGACCCTACTTATAAAATTAAAATGGATATGATATTATTGTTGTGCGACTAAATATGAAAGTTAACAAAATACTCTTACAATCGCAGAAATAACAAAAATATGTTTTTGTACATAAAATGTTAAACTTGCAACAAATCATGTCAGTGTACATGTCAATAAGGATAAATTGGAATTTGAAAATGAAATTATCTCTAAATAAAGAAGCGTATCAATCATTTATAACAAGATGCTTAGGAAAGACAAAAATTAAGGAAAAATCAATATTTTCTTATTGAAGTGAAAGATTCTTCACCCAAATTTAGCCCTTTTCTTTGGCTTGCGTGTCGACACGTGTATTCTATATGTTCCTTTTATTACTCCATCATCCTTCCACATTTGTTCTATAGTGTGACTTGTGTTGTGTGTAACTGGATATGAAATTTATCCGAAAGGAAGAAAAATGAGAAAAGATAATTTTACGAGTTTTTGGTTCACAAACTAATTATGCATAATTATAATTATAAAATCTCGCATAAGTTATACTATTATTACTAATGCAAAGTGTGATATTGGAAATGAAACGGATGCGAAATATCATAACTCCCTTTTTTTTTTTTTAATAATGCAGCAATCAAATAAATCCTAACAAGTATGCTGAAACTTACTACAAAATCGTGTCAAGTTGCATGTAAATAATGAGAAAATAGAAATTAAGAAAAGAATTAATTTTTAAATAAAGGAAGATGACAATCTTTTTTACATGCAAAAAAGAGTATCAAACATAGTAAGACGAAAAAAATAAATTTAAATAGTGTATACAGGGCTCAATTAGATTACCATGACTTTTTATTATCCTTAAGTTTTGAAGTTGTAATACTATAATTTAATTTGGAAAGTCATTTTTTAAATATTAAAATAGCACCTTTTTTGAGTGTGTAATAGATGGAAGAAGATATGTTTTGAAACTTTAGTGGCTGCATTGTATGAGCTACATCTGAGCTGGAAGATAAAGAGCAAGAAAAGTAGGTTCCAATGAATCTTGGAAATATGAGTTTAATGTGGGCTATTCATTCTATCTTTTGGGCCCACAACCATAAAGCATACTTAAAAAAATGGGATTTTTACCTTCCTATACCATATATAAAATATTATTATCAAAAATGTGCATAGTTTCATATTTACCCGCCATGTTTACAGTTATTCTACAAAAATTATACCATTCATTAAATACCAATTATTAGGAGTTGATTCCTTCCTAATTATGCGCGCTACAAATCTGGAACTAAATATTCTTCTAGATATTCCTATTTAGACGCGCTACAATTATGGAAGTAAAAATTCTTTCAGATATTTTATTAAATAAGGAATCATTGTAGCATAAAAATTCTTCTACAATTCAAAAACGAATTGATTATTCTTCTACAATTCACAAATCAAAAACGACTAAATCTTCTACAGTTCTTCTACATCAAACGCAATTATGTCCAAATTTCAGTAATACAAAGCAAAGGAAAAGAGAGCAGCAATTCCACCATTGACAGCCATTAAAAAGCTTGAAAGCTTTAAATTCAAATTTGGGTTTTCAAAAATCATTATTTGTTTGGATTGGGTGTTATTGAAAATAATTGAAAATATGGTTTGGAGTTTATATCTCAATTTTGAGGGGTTTTGGTGAAGATTAGACTTGGTTTTGACTGAATTTCAGGTTGAAACTCGAAGAAGAAGAAGAAGAAGAAGAAGAAGAAGAAGAAGAAGAAGAAGAAGAAGAAGAAGAAGACGTATATTGCAGAAATCGTAGAAAAATTGTAGATTGTTGTTTATTTATTTTTCTTTTATTCATTTTACTTATTGTATGAAAGTTGAACAACATTGTATAAGAATTATATTTAAGTGGATGATTTAGTACTGTTTTGGACAAAAATATGAATAAAAATATGTGAAACATACATTTCAGGGGAAGCATGTTGAGTCCAAATATGTACCCAGTTTGTAGATATTTTATAGATAAATTGTAGATTATTTGTATTCTGATTGTAGATGCTTTATTTTCTATTTTCACAAATAAAAAAACGACTAAAACTTCTACAAATCTTCTGAAAATGCAATTATGTCAAAAATCCCAATTATGCTACAATTGAATAGGAATTGGGATATGAAAATTTAATGTACCCAGTTTGTATATAATTTGTAGATTATTTGTATTCTGATTGTAGATGCTTTGTTTTCTGTTTTCACATATCAAAAACGACTAAAACTTCTACAAATCTTCTGGAAAAAACGCAATTATGTTGAAAATCCCAATTATGCTACAATCGAATGGAAATTGGGATATTAAAATTCAATGTACCCAGTTTGTAGATATTTTGTAGATAATTTGTAGAAACATTGAAAATCTGTATTTTCATATTAATTTTTCAAATGATATGTAGTTTTGTTGTAGATTAAATGTAGAAAACAAGTCATTGTGAGTCTTATTTGACTCATTCCTCACATTCAACCTATTCTACAAATTCACGCCTCTTTAAATACAATACAACCATACTTTCTTGAATCCAAACAAATAATGATTTTTCCAAACCCAAATTTGAATTCAAAGCTTCAAAGCTTTTTAATGGTTGTCAAAGCTTCAAAGATTATTTGTATTCTGATTGTAGATGCTTTATTTTCTGTTTTCACAAATAAAAATGGCTAAAACTTCTACAAATCTTCTGAAAAAACGCAATTATATCAAAAATTCCAATTATGCTACAATTGAATGGGAATTGGGATATAAAAATTCAATGTACCCAGTTTGTAGATATTTTGTAGATAAATTGTAGATTATTTGTATTCTAATTGTAGATGCTTTATTTTCTGTTTTCACAAATCAAAAACGACTAATACTTTTACAAATCTTCTGCAAAAAATGCAATTATGTCGAAAATTCCAATTAAACTATAATTGAATGGGAATTGGGATATTAAAATTCAATATACCCAGTTTGTAGATATTTAGTAGATAAATTGTAGATTATTTGTATTCCGATTGTAGATGCTTTGTTTCTGTTTTCACAAATCAAAAATGACTAAAACTTTTATACTAATTACTTGATCGCGTAAAGAAATTAGACACGTATGCCATTCATTATTCTTTTCGAAACTCATTTTGAAGATACGAATTACCTAATTTATTTTTGAAGATCATTAAGCTCGACCAGTTACTTGATATCGTTTTCTGCAAATTTCTGTAAGGTACGTACTTTGTCGACACATTTTTGGAAGGACCAAGAAAAGAGTTCCTCTGAAGACAAATAAGAACTAAAGAATTTCTCTAAAATATAACTTTAGTTACATGATATGCCAGCGAAGTATGTTGATGCTAACTCTCTTGATAGTGGTGGTACTCCTAAATGACAAACTGATTTGGTGACATTTGAGGACGTGTATTTTGCTAGCTTCTTCATGGTACCTGCAATTATTGCCGATCTATATTTTGCAACAAAAAAATTGATGAATGAGAGCACCGGTTCTACAAGTGCAATGCATTTGGTTGAAGTACTTTTGAAGCTGAAAATGGAAAATCTATTATAAATATCTTTATCATAATCATTGGCATAACTGCACATCTTTGTGTATGGGATCGGGGAGTAAGTTCCGAGTTCATGGCTTTAATAGTTTCTACAGAGTACATGATTCTTTTTAGGTAAAATACATAAACGGCCCCTCCAAGTTATCCACAACGGTCAGTTGAACACCTCAACTGAGACTATTTTCAATTAAACACTTCAAGTGGCTATTAAGTAGGTCAAGTAAACACTTTGCGCTGACATGGCAAATCAATTGTGTCTCACTACAAATTGAGCGCGTGGGGACATGAATTGTGTTCTTTTATTTTTCTTTTTCTTTTTTTAGTTTAAAAAATAACCTTTATTTTTGTGGACCCACATACCTTTCTTTACTTCCCCTTCTTCAAACCCTATCGCCGGCTGCAGTTGTTTGTGAAATCAAGGACCAAAAATGGCCAAGTCGAAGAATCACACAGCTCACAATCAGTCGTACAAGGCTCACAGGAATGGAATCAAGAAACCCAGGAAACACCGTCACAGATCCAGCAAAGGGATGGATCCCAAGTTCTTGAGGAACCAAAGGTATGCTAGGAAGCACAACAACAAGAACGTGGAATCTGCTAATGAAGAGTAAAAGAAGTTAGAGTAACAGGCCGCCTCTGTTTATTGCTCACTGTATTTTGATATTGGGATCTTTATCTTGGTTGTTTTGAAGTTTTAGCGGATACTCATTCGAACTAGTATTTTATCAAAAAAAAATGCACTTAACTTTGGATTCTTATGAAATTCAATGTTTTTATTTTTAGTTCTTAGAATCTTCAAGGTTCAATCTAAATTTTTCTTTGCCCAATTTTTTGCAGATGAAATGGTGGTCATGGGTTCAACTGATAAGGGGAAGGGTTTGAGAAAGCTGGGAAGAAGAGTTAGGGAATGAGGAACGCTAGTTTAGGAGAAGAAGTTTTTTTCTTTTTTAAATGTATTTTTTTGTTAATTACATGTGGCAAATTCTTATGGCAAAATTACACGTGTTTTTTTTGAATGGTTCATGTGCCATGTCATCGGCAAGTGCAACTCACGCATATGGCCTGCTGAACTCAGGTGTTTACTTGACCTACTTAATAGCCACTTGAAGTGTTTAACTGGAAGTAGTCCCAGTTGAGGTGTTCAACTGACCGTTCTGGACAACTTGGAGGGGCCATTTATGTATTTCGCCTTCTTTTTATGTTTAATAACAGTACATAAACGTGGGTGAGGGTGAGGGTTTGGGGGAGAGAAACGTGGGAGGGGTGAGATATACGGCACCTTGAATTAAGGAGGGATATACGCTGCATTAATTGTACCCTTAAAATACACTATGGTATAGAATTGGTAATTTGGTATACTAAGTGTACTTAAGTCAAACCTCAAACATTGAGGGTAATAAGGTTTCCTATGTGGCATAGGAATGTAAAAATTCCTATTTTTAATATATGCCTCTTATATGTTAATTGAGTAAAAATTGCATGGGGCACCCTATTTGGTCGCCCCCATTTAACCTATACCCATTTTTTTAAAAACTTTTAACTTGTACCCACTTCTTAAATAACTTCAGCCCCCTTTCTCCCCCTTCTTCTCCACCTTCGTTTTCTTCTTCTCAACAAAAGACAAAATGCAGAGCCTATTAAACAAACTTCACCTGCGTTACCTAGAGTCGCACTTGAATGCTGGCCTCTAAAATTACGATCTTGTTGGCTAAGCCTCTGTCTATTAAACAAACAAAGCAAATCCATGCTGCAATACTTGTTAACGGTCTGTTGAATCTTGAGTCCTCACTGTATTGGAAAAAAATTGAATTTACATATTGAAGATGACGTGTCATGACACGTGTATTGGTCAAATAGTTAAAGTACGATTATCAATCAAGAGGCACAGGCAACAACAGATACGGGGGAGAAGAAACTTAAAGAGGCACGAGTCACTACTCAAATGATACGAATCCCGTACCTATTTGAATCATTTAAAGCCCGAAGATCAGAAGAAATTAAAGAGATGAACCTGATAACGCAGAAGAGGCCAAATTCAATATTAAATGCCATATACGTTAGAGAATTTGTATTTAATATGAATGATTGTGTAACGTTTTATTTAATGTCATTTATTGCTCATAATTGCCCCATTAAGACAAAGGCATTACACATTCTCCTAGAGCCAACTATAAAAAGAGAAGGTCTCAGCATCTGAAGGACACAAAAAAATACTATTGGGATATCACTGAAATACAAAATTATTTACTGCTTTATTATTGCTCTAAAAAAATCTTTTATTATTTTTGTCTCCTGATTATCAGTAACCCGAATTTCTCTTTATTTCTAGCTTTGACCAAAGACTCAAATTTTTGGTTAAACAAATTGGTTCCGTTACCGGAAATCTGATAATCTATTCTTTTTAAGTTACATTCTACCTGTTGTTATCATCATGTCAAACAACAACGAAAACATTCAAGAAAATCAAACCCATCAATTGGATGGAGATCAACGTGATGATCTTTCCCCACAAGGCTCTCCACGTAGATCTCGAGAAGGCACTCCTAATGATCAGTCTGAACATTTTGAAGGGAGAGATGAAGTTTTACAAAAAGTAATTGATACACGGGTAGACAAATCTTTACAAGCTCTGATCAGTCGATTACCTGTTGCACCACCAACGCCGAATAACAACACATTGGAAAATCCCCGTTCTGGGCTGATTAATTCTGGTGATGGAGCAAGCCCCAGTGATTCACAGGAGGGAGAACCAGGTAATTCAACTAATTCTCATTTGCAAAATTTAGTACTAACCCTGCAAAAACAGCTTAAGGAACAAAATGAGCACATCGAGCAAATCCCTGGAGTTCCCCCTGTAATCAAAGGAGTGGATATTGATAAATACTCACAACAACCTTGGAAACCAAGTGCTGCTCCCCTTCCAATCCCTAAAAAGTTCAAAATGCCTGACATCCCAAAGTACGACGGCACAACAGACCCACGTGATCACGTAACTGCATTCACTACAGGCGTAAAAGGCAACGACTTGACCAAGCAAGAAGTTGAATCAGTATTGGTCAAGGAATTTGGAGAAACACTCACCAAGGGTGCATTAACCTGGTATTCTCTTTTACCTGAAATTTCTATAAACTCTTTTGCTGAGCTTGCAGATTCTTTTATTAAAACACACTCGGGAGCTCAAAAAGTTGAGAAAAGAATGGAGGATATTTTCAAAATCAAACAAGGGGACTCAGAGTTGCTCAGAGATTTTGTTGATAGATTCCAACGTGAAAGAATGACTTTACCTCGTGTACCTGATAATTGGGCTGCAATAGCTTTTGCAAGCAACTTAAATGACAAAAGTTCAGAAGCCACGAGAAGACTTAAAGAAAGCCTTCGAGAGTTCCCTGCAACCACGTGGAATGATGTTTATAACAGGTACAGTACGAAGTTGCGAATTGAGGAAGATACCGTACCTCGGTTTCATCATGAAGAAAGGAGCAGTTCCAGGAGGTCAGAAACCGAAAAAAGATCAGGTAAAAACAGGTACGATCCATACATGGGACCTGCAGGAAAAGACTCACGGTCGAAGCAGGATAATCAACGATATGATCAAAGATCGAGGAACAGGGAATCTGGTTCTTCATCAAAGTTCAGAAATGATCGAAACACTCAAGAGTCCCGTGATGACGACAGATATTTAAAGGCAAGATTCAGTGGTTATAATTTCAACGTAAGTACTTCCGAGCTCGTGGTTGTTTTAAGGAGTATGGGAGACAAGGTACGGTGGCCAAATGAGATGCGGTCAAATCCAAACAAGCGCAATCCAGACCATTGGTGTGAATTCCACAATGATCACGGGCATAAGACGTCAGAATGCAGATTCTTACAAAGTGAAGTGGACCATCTATTGAAACAAGGGTATTTCACTGAGTTATTTAGTGAGAAAGGTAAGCAAGCCTATATGAAAAATAGGCAAGAGCCACCAAAGCCCCCATCACCCAAGAAAATCGTTAATGTTATAAGTGGGGGAGAAGATATTTATAGTGTAACATATACAACTTCAAACAAGGTTTCTAAAGTAACAATTACACACGGGAAACGAGTACGGCAGGTTTTAGAAAACGAAAGTATCACTTTCGATGATGTAGATACAGAAGGAGTGTTGACCCCCCACAACGACGCACTGGTAATATCTTTACTTGTACATGACACTAATGTAAAACGAGTTTTGATTGATCCAGGAAGTTCCGTAAATATTATCCTACTAAGGGTATTGCGTGAGATGCAAGCTGAAGACAAAATGATACCGAAGGCGCATACCTTGTCGGGGTTTGACAATTCAAGTGTGGTAATAAAAGGAGAGGTTATTCTAACAACTTTTGCTGAAGATGTTGTTAAAGAAACCAAATTTCAGGTAGTAGATATGGAAATGGCTTATAATATGATCATGGGAAGACCATGGATCCATGATATGGATGCTGTCCCATCAACTCTACATCAAGTCATTAAATTCCCATCACCATGGGGAATTTGCCAAATTCGTAGAGATCAACATACAGCCAGGAGTATTAATGTTGTAACGGATACGAGCACTGTAAATGAAGAGAAATAGCAATTACAGGAAACAATTGAGGGTATCACGGTTCAAACCTCAACTGAGCAAGGACGGACAGATGTAGACTCGAGACCTGATACAATTCAAGAGCCTGAAGAGAATGAAAATATCAAAACAACAATTAAAGAACTCGAAGCTGTGATATTATTTGAGCAATGGCCTGAACGGAAGGTTTATGTTGGAGCCAATTTAAGCTCAGACATGCGAGGTATGTTAATTAAATTTCTAAAAGCTAACGTGGACTGTTTTGCTTGGTCCCATGCTGATATGACAGGGATACCACCGGATGTGATGACTCACAAGCTAAATGAAGACCCATCATTCACACCAGTAAAGCAAAAGAAAAGAAAGCAAGGAGCTTTCAAAAATCAGGTGATTCAAGATGAGGTCCAAAAGTTGTTAAAAATTGGGTTCATCCGTGAGGTAAAGTATCCTAACTGGTTAGCTAACACAGTTGTGGTACCTAAAAAGAATGGTAAGTGGCGAGTTTGTGTAGATTATACAGATCTTAACATAGCTTGTCCCAAAGATTCTTTTCCTTTACCGTATATAGATCAGTTAATTGATGCGACTGTAGGGCATGAACTTTTAAGTTTTTTAGATGCATATTCAGGTTACAACCAAATCAAAATGGATCCGAGTGATGAAGAGAAAACTTCTTTCATCACAGACAGGGGGACTTACTATTATAAAGTAATGCCCTTTGGTCTCAAAAATACTGGAGCAACCTATCAAAGGTTGGTCACTAAAATGTTCCAGGAACATTTAGGAAAAACCATGGAGGTATATATAGACGATATGCTCGTCAAAATCCAGCATTCTCATGATCACATCTCTCATTTATCTGTCACATTTCAAATTTTACGAAAGTTTAATATGAAACTCAATCCAGAAAAATGCGCATTTGGGGTCGCATCAGGTAAGTTTTTGGGTTTTCTTGTTTCTAACCGTGGTATTGAGGTAAATCCTTCACAGATCAAAGCAATAGAGGAAATCCCTGAAGTGCTTACGAGTTAAAAAAGAAGTTCAAAGGTTAACGGGAAGAATTGCAGCTTTGGGGAGATTTATTTCCAAGTCTTCAGAAAAATGTTTTAAATTTTTCTCCGCACTCAAAAAGCAAGATCATTTTGAATGGAACGAAGATTTTCAACAAGCACTTAGGAATTTGAAAGCTTACTTGTCAAATCCACCGTTATTGGCAAAACCAAAGGAAGGAGAAAAACTACTTATCTATTTGGCCGTATCAGAAGTTGCGATGCAGAAACACGATATCCGCAACTAGAAAAGTTAGCATTTGCTTTGATCATGGCATCTAGAAAATTAAGACCTTACTTTCAATGTCATCCCATTGCTGTAGTTACTGCTTTTCCATTACGAAACATTCTGCATAAACATGAATTATCAGGAAGGTTAGCAAAATGGGCTATAGAATTAAGTGAATACGAAATCACTTATCAACCTAGGACTGCTATAAAATCTCAAGTATTAGCTGATTTCGTAGCTGATTTTAGTCAGGGGATACAATTAGGAGCAGAAAAAGACTTACAAGTTTTTAATGGTGCAAACCCAGGGACATGGGTTTTATTCACTGATGGTTCATCTAATGTAAAAGGTGCAGGCCTAGGGATAATTCTCATACCACCTACGGGCGAAACCATTAGACAGGCTATAAAATGTCATTCTATAACTAACAATGAAGCAGAGTATGAAGCTATGATTTCATGTTTAGAATTGGCACGAGAACTCGGCATAACACAGATTATAATCAAGAGTGATTCTCAACTCGTGGTCAATCAAATGCTGGGGACTTATACAACTAGGGAAACACGAATGCAAGAATACCTACAAAAGGTACGGGATTTAATAAAGCAATTTCAAACTTGGAAGGTGATGCAGATCCCAAGAGATGAAAATGTGGAGGCAGATGCTTTAGCTAATCTCGCATCTGCAGCAGACGTAGCAAACGACGCAAATGCTTCAGTCGTACATTTATTTCATTCCGTTCTCTAACCTGATAAGAACGAGGTAAATTTTAATCATTTAACATGGGATTGGAGAAACGAAATTGTTGCTTTTTCTACAGCACGGAACCATACCTGATGACAAAAGGAAAGCTCATGCACTTCGCAAAAAAGCTGCTCATTATTGTTTACATCAAGGAAATCTTTATCGGAAAATGTTTGGTGGACCTTTAGCAAGGTGTCTCGGACCTTCCCAAACGGAATACGTCATGAGGGAAATACACGAAGGACATTGCGAGAATCACGCAGGAGGAAGGTCGTTGGTAAAAACATTGATAAGGGCAGGTTATTACCGGCCTAACAAGGAGGAGGAAGCAGAAGGTTTCGTAGCCAAATGTGACAAATGTCAAAGGTATGGTAATAATATGCATAGGCCAGCGGAGCTGCTACATCCAGTTATAGCACCGTGGCCCTTTATGAAATGGGGGATGGATATCGTGGGACCATTACCACAGGCAAAAGGTCAGGTAAAGTTTCTACTTGTACTCACTGATTATTTCACTAAGTGGGTAGAAGCAAGAGCATTTAAATAGGTACGAGAAAAGGAAGTCAAGGACTTCATATGGAGGAATATAGTATGCCGCTTTGGAGTACCAAAGGAGATCGCGTGTGATAATGGACCGCAATACATAGGAGCCCAAATCACAGAATTTTTTCAAAGTTGGCAAATCAAAAGGATAACATCCACACCGTACCATCCAGTAGGTAATGGGCAAGCAAAATCCACAAACAAGGTCATTATCAATAACTTGAGGAAACAGTTACAGGATTCAAAAGGTAATTGGCCTGAGGTACTAACTGGGGTCTTATGGGCTTATCGTACAACGACAAAGACAAGCACGGGAGAAACACCATTTTCAATGGTTTATGGTGCAGAAGCCTTAATTCCAGTTGAAATAGGAGAATCGAGCACACGGTACGTTCAAGCAACGGAGGAATCAAATGATGAAGAGATGCAGGTGAACCTTGATTTGCTCGAAGGCAGGAGAGAAGCTGCATTAATAAGGATTGCAGCACAAAAGCAAGTCATTGAACGGTATTATAACCGGAAAGCGCGTCTCAGATTCTTTAAAATTGGGGACTTCGTGCTTAAGAAGGTTTTCAATCCACGAAGGCTGCTAACTCTGGAAAGCTAAGTCCAACATGGGAAGGACCCTACAGAGTTCGCCAAATTACAAGAAAATGAACATACGAGTTGGAAACGATGGATGGGAAAATTCTACCATCACATTGGAACGCTGTCCATCTGAAGAGATATTACTTCTGAGAGAGTACCCACTGTCAGGTATCGCCATGTTAAAATTTTTCTTTGAATTGTTAAAATTTTACTAACGATTTTAGATGCTAGGCAAAACGCTAACCCGTACCAAATGATGAGTCACGACCTGTACGGCAAAATAGAATACTCTAAAAATTCCCGGCCCCGGGTTACAATTAATTTGATGAAAACACAAACGGGTTAAGCAGTCTTCATCTATAATCATACTTCCGAGTCCCGTATGTTTTTCTGTTTCAGGAAAAGGACCAAACTGAGAGAAACAAACAAGTGCTCGAGGCTTCATACTTCATCGCTCAAACACTTGGGGGACTACATATTATACACAGATATGTGCGGAAAAACAGATACGTATGCGTACAATTGAACAAAAATCGAACAAGATTATGCAAGATTTAAAGAAAAATCAAGCTGCAAAGAGACAAGTGTTGAGCAAAAGTTACGGAGTTTCAGCATTCATCATAGTGTTCTTTCCCATTAAAGCAAAAGGAAGATCTATGTCATCATAGTGTTTTTCTTATGAGAACAACGGAGTCACCTCTCAAACCCTTCCTAACACATGAAGATAGGGTCATGACTATGTACTGAAACGGGTTATAAGGAAAAACCTTGTCTAATTTATTTTTATTTCGTAAAAATTTGTTACAAGAAAAACAGTTACGAGAAAGTTATAGATGTATTTTAAATACGTGTAATATTCAAAAGCTTGTCAAGGTTCATGAATAAAAACTTGTCTAAGTTATTAAACAAAACATGTGTGTTCCTATTTCTTTTCATCGTATTATAACACCATTATGAAGTTGAGACGTCTTCTTCATTAAATGTCGATAAATATAAAAGGGCCCTCTTTTATAAACCTCATGTTAATAAGTCATGAGAATAATCATAAAGCATTTTCAAAGGATAAAAATGCTAAACTATTCTCTAAGTCCTAAAGAAATGAAAAAGGCAAGAATAGAACATACACTACAACAAAAAGGAGATTTAGCGACAATTATGTAGTAGCAATAAATAAATTGCCGTTAATTTATTCACAGAAGGCAAATATTAACGGCCAATAAATATTAACCGGTAATTAGTATACTTTTAGTGGCCATTCAAGAGAATAGACGGTAAAACTATTATTTGTACTTTTAATATTGCCTCCAATTTCAATTTTCGCTAAATCATCTCCCGCCTAAATATATACCCTCTCAATTTAGCCTAAGAACTACAAAAAAAAAAGGTCTGTGTTATGAAAGAATAAAAGTAGAAGAACAATATTGCAGAGAAAGAGAGAGAGAGGGAATTCTTATTGAATTTTGGGATGAATTACAATGGAATAGAACCCTCTATTTATAGGGAGAGGGCGACTTAGCCACCAAGTAATAAACCCTAGAATCTCCCTAAATATAGACATTCACCATAAATAAAATTCTATTTATAACACTCCCCCTTGAATGTCTATTCAACAGATAATGTGCCTCGTTAAAACCTTAACTAAAATAAAACCCAATGGGAAAAAAAAATCTAGAAAAGGAAAAAGAGTACACATATCTAATGATACGCCTTTTGGGTTCCTCGTTAAAAACCTTGCAAGGAAAACCCAGTGGGACAAAACCTTGTAAGGGAAAAAGAGTACAACGCGTATTAACTCCCCCTGATGAGAGCATCAATTCACATCCTTAAGCATTTGCATTCCAATCTTGTGCACCATCTTCAAAAGATCTTTGGTAGAGATTTGATAAACAAATCAGCCATATTAACTTGAATGAATATATTGCACCTTGAAATCATCATTCTTGATAGATATATAATGTCTTCATATAATGTCGTGAAATGGCTCTTCAATATCTCCATAGAGATTCTCGCTATCGTATTGTCATGCTTATAATTATAGCAAGATACATATATGCACAAATTGCACTGAGGATGTGGTACTTCAAGATCAAGAATTGTATATGCTTCAAGCAACTTAAATCCTTCATGGATTGTCGAATAAGTTAAGTCATGTAAGCCATATAATAGACTTTAGATGCATATCAAGTTTTCATGTCATGCTAGACATATAAGATATCGAAAACTGATTGCACATACCATTGACTTTATACTTTCAAGTGTTTGAACTACATGCATGCATGTTCAAAACTACATGTCTTTCATATGAAACCAATTCTATTCGAAATTGTTTCACCAGACTTAAGATCCTCATATATATTTAGCGGTATCATAGACGTCGTCGACGAACATTTTATATCGGTTCCAACCTTCTTATTTTTCATAAAGACATAACATAGAGATCTCTTCATTCATATATTCAGGTACCTGAATCTTTCATGAGATTTAATGAAGTGTTATGTCATGTGATCTTCTAGATCACTTGCCTCCTTTATTATGATCATTTTGATCATTTGCTCATCTTCTTTATTAAGAAGTTTATTTGAAACCGATTTGTCTATACGCTTCAAGCGTACTATAGACTTTGTCCTTCTAGGACTTAATATGAGCATTTGCAATGAGAATATAGTTACTTTCTTTGGGTCAGCAAATGCGTCTGGCATGCTTTGTAATATATTGCAGATGAATTATCCTTTATGAACTTCAAGTTCATATCATCTTATTCGAGGATCTAGCTGTACAAATGATAATTCATTCCACGTAACTTTTTCTCAATTGTTTATCATGTCTCCCCCTCATGTTAGAAAAACTAACTTGTTTCCTCAACTTTGAGAACCCATCTTTGTGCGTTATGGTGTTAATCAAAATATACACCGCACATCAATAATAATAAGATGGAATTATTTGATTCCTGATCCTGAACCACTTGTGAGGGGAGAAAATAATATACTTTCGTATATAACGTATATCAAACTGATATAGATAACTTTGTTCTCATAAGCAATAGTTTAGCTATTAAGTGGAGGCACTCAATAAATCATTTTGCTAAACCAATTGTGATGTAAACCAACTTATCAAGATGAACTTCTTGAATAGAAAATCTGGAAATTATGCTCGAAATTAAATTATTGAGCAAGTTACCTCGCAAACACCATGTTGCGAGTTAATAATAATCGCACATGTAACCATCTCATAGATGCATCTTATGTGGTATACATGGCAGGTGAATGGGCCCATATTCACCTTTGATATTTCCAGCATTCATGGGATTCAATCCCAATTTTAATTGGTCTATTAATTAATGAGAACAAGCAATGTAAGAGAATTCGTAAAGAACTTTCTAGTTCTTTAATATTTACCCATGTGAATTCTCTATTATTTTTGCACATCATACATGAATTAACATGGCTAAACCAAGTATGCCAACTGGATAAATTATCAATATTGATAAACTTCAGGTTTACACCATGATGTGTGCAATTATGAATAAACTCCAAGTTTATTATGATATGGGTTTTTATATCAATAAATATCCACTTCATTGTGGTATTCTTTTGTTTATGTAGTACAATGGAGAATAAAGCGGGTAGCTTTTCACATACATATTACCCTGCTACAAGTTGTAGTAATAGAAGATATTAAATCCTTCCTTTATTTATAGTCTCAATATAATCAACCGCTTTCGCGTATACTTTGAAACTGAATAAGTTTCTTTGAGACTTACTACAACACAATACCTTATTGGTAATTAATTGTGTTTCTCCAAAATAGTATAATTGGCTCTTGCAGAGTTCTCAATTAATTTTGTAGTACCACATATTCATCAACACCCATATGGTGAATATCTCTTTTAAAGAGAAAGTTATACCATTATGGTTACGGTCAAAATTATATGCAAGATCTGTTTCTTGCATTACCGTTGACTTTTAATAATCACAATGCCAAAATATTTTGGCGTACAATAGGTACGTGACCAATGACCATTCGTGCCATAATAATGATATTATTTCTTATATCATCTCAAACCTCCTTCTAGAGGTGAGTGTGGTATATACCACTAGCACGCTCATATTCTTCCAAAAATAAATATGTATTCTTAAATCAGATGTTGTCACATTCACATCATGAATAGACTATAATCATCTATATGTGCTTTACAAAATCTCATGTCAAATTGATGACAAATATTTTTCACAGAGTGAAAGATTATTTTGAGAATCCTAATTGTTCTCATTATCACAATGATGACGATTATAATTTCGCCTATTGCCACGTCCACATCCATTGATACATTCATAGTGATAATTTTGTCTTCTTTCAGACTTATCACATACTGCTATCACATTCTCTTAAGGGAATGAAAATGGAGCAAATTCAATGGGACGGGTTTTCAATTTTGTGTCCATAATCATACATGAATTTGATCATGGCAAGACATAGAAACTTTTACCACTTCAGGTGGTTATAATTTCTTACAAACTCCATTAGAGTTGTTATCAAAATTTATTGTCTTTGTATTTAAAATCAAATTATAGAATAAAAGAGAAAAATACAGTAAAATACTTACCTTAAATCCAGAATTTAATCATGAAGGAAGTTCATGGAATAATTGACAATCATTATGCTCAATCCCAAAGCTTCTACTCAATTGGTTAGAGTCTCGTGCTGATAACGTGTTATGAAAGAATAAAAGTAGAAGAACAATATTGCAGAGAAAGAGAGAGGGGGAATTCTTATTGAATTTTGGGATGAATTACAATGGAATAGAACCTTCTATTTATAGGGAGAGGGTGACTTAGCCACCAAGTAATAAACCCTAGAATCTCCCTAAATATAGACATTCACCATAAATAAAATTCTATTTATAACAGTCTGGAATTACTTTAGTAGAAAAACGCTCATGTTACACCAAGTGAGTTTCTTTCTCAAAATTCAATTTCCGTAAGCAATTTGGAAGAATTGTCGGCCGCTATTTCAAATTCAAAAAGTAAATTCCTTTCTCTATCTTTAATAATTCATTGTGTGGATATTGAGTTGATGAAAATTACTAACTAGTTGGATCTAGGAATTATCTAAATACTACAAAACCTTAATTGAAAAACCTTATATCGCCGGCCACCATCTCAGATCCAAAAAGTAAGTTTCTTTCTCTATCTTTAATGTTTCATTATGTGAGTATTGGGTTGATGAAAATTGCTAATTAGTTGGGTCGAGGAATTACCTAACGACTACAAAATCTTAATTGAAAAACGTCATACTACACAAATCTCATCCGCAAGTCATCGGCAACCAAAATTTTCGACCACCATCACAACCAAAAAAGTCAGTAAGTTTATTGCTAATTAGTTGGGTCTATGGCTTCGATTGTCAATGTTTAATTTACTGAATGAGTAAAATTATTGTATCTGTTCTAATTTAATATTGAAAACTCTATGGCATTGGTTTTCAATTAAAAAAACTATTAACTTTATAGCATTTTTTATATGGCATTATTCTTATAGTTATTTGACTTCATTTTTCTTATATTCTAGATCAGTAGCTGCCTATGTAAGGTAGTTCAATTTGAATTGTGGATTTAGGTAGATGTGAACTATTTAGTTCGTTAGCTTTCTACCTCTTTGTGTTAATGTTCCATTGATTCAACTATGTTAATTTTTGTCCAGATATGTTTGTGATTTGGATTCTGTTAAAGAAATGCTATATGTTCTAGTTTCGCCTTTTGCACTTTAAAAATCATGAAAATAGGTGTTTGTTCCTTAACAATACATGAACATAATCCATAAAATGCTTACTGTTTTGATCCTTTAAAGTCAAGGATGTGGTAACTCAGATTCTCAAATAAAATTAAATCACGAAAGTGTTACTTAGTGGTTGATATGCTGGGAAAAAATCTTTTAAGATCTGCTATTTGTTTAAAAAAGAAATGATCAGTGTTAAATCTATTCGACTAAATATTAAACTCTCCAAACTGGAATGATAAGTTGGTTTCTGTTAAGTTCACCTATTGAAAGTTAGTAATGCAGATGTTAGTTTAATTTATTTGTTTTCTTATGTATCACATATAATGCTCATAGGTGTCGTAGTTTTCAATTGAACATATGCAGTTGATATAGTATTTGAAGTTAATTGTTGGTGGTTTCTTTTTTTACGTCAAGGAGCTCTATGTAATCTTAATGAAACATAACTGAAACTTGTTGCATTTATGGGAATTTTTGGCTCATCTGTTAGTTTGGTCACATGTTAGGTAATGAAAGGAATTGAAATCAGTGCTTTGTGTGCCTACTTGAGTGTCGTGTCATCTTGTTATTCAATGGGTGCACGAGATTGAAATTTGAAAGATATCTTGCTTATGGATTAAGAATGAAATTTTCAGCGATAAAGGTGGAGGTTAATTCATATTGCTATGCTATTTTCCTGTTCATGAATTCCAAAATGGATTAAATTATGTATTCTATGGTCAGGAAATGATAAATGAAAGGATGAGTAATAGTGAGAGATCTACTGAGAACCTCCTCGTAGTGTTGCTTGGAAAGGCAATGTGTATTTTCAGGTATTGGAAAAGAAAAAAAAAGCGGGTGTATCCGTGATTTAGGAATTAGTCCAAGTCCTTCTGTTCTATGGGGTAGTAGGTATTTCTTAGAAAATATTATTGTAGATGATTCGTCTAGTGAGGTTATATAAAGGTTAGAATAAGAGATAATCGGATAAACAAAATGAAGAAATGAATATGATGAACAAAATCAGGAGAATATGCTATTAGAACTACTCCAAATGAGACAATTCATGCGCAAATATGCTCCTAATGCATCTATATCTTAAAGTAGCAATGGCACCTCAGGTGAACAGGTAACTCGATTTTATAAGCCATAAACATTTTGGTTGAAATTTTAATCATATAAAAGTATTATTACCTAACATGTTAACATTTATTAGATCACTGACGCCAACAGTGGACATGAACGAGTAGTACAAACATCAAGGATACTTAGTGTTGCTGAAAATGCTCAATCTCCTCACGGTATTACTCATCTTTATCCTTCGTCACTACTGTTTGAGGATTTTTTTTTAATTTGTTGTTGTATTTGGGATTACTTTGGATGCTTTTTGCTTTTATATATATTTTTCCTACTATTGTTGATGTCGTAAGGTTGTGATAGTAGTTGCCTGCTTGAATCAAATTCACTTTTCTGCGGGTTTAACACTATTAAAGTAAGGAGAATCAGATCTTTCTATGGGACTAAAAGAAGGATTGTAAACGAGAATCTTCTTGTTGACGACAATCATGACTTTTTAGGGACTGTTTTTTTGGTTGAGTGCTACTTTTGTCTGCTGTTAGTGAACCAAATAAAGCACAAACAAACACTAAAAGGTTAGGGGCACAGGGATCCAGATTAGCTCCAATAAGTAGAGGAGAGCTCTAGTTATTTTCAATAGATATATGTATATGGAAGCCATGTGTACCTATGAAAATCTAACACTTTCCCTTTTTTCAAACAAAGAATAACATATGCTCATCCAACAAACTTGTACGCTCCCATTTCTGTATCTAGGTTGAAATAGGAATCTCTTTTGCTTTTCCTAATAAATAATTTAATTAAAATATACCCAATCCTTCTCCTCGTTTCCAGATCCATGACAACATTGGAGGTTGTCAAAGGCAACACCCCCTTATTTTTCTTTAGAAGAACCTGCTCATATTGTTCCTACTTCTATAAAGCATATGTTGTAAAGAAAAAGAATTTATTGTAGACTATATAGAAGATAAACACACCAATATTAGATCTTTTCTTCTTTTCTATAATACCCATGATTAAAATTATCACTAATTAAATTTTATTTCTCATGAAGCTTTGTTTCTTTGTTTACCTATTGCCAAAATCTGTTGAGCTAAAGAGATGCAATCAGGCCATTAGATTTTCGCAAGGACACGTGGCTTCCATCTAGATATCTATTGAATATAACTGGAGCTCTACTTACTGGAGCTAATCCGGACCCGGGGTATAGAGAATACTAGCCTAACTAGGAGAGGATTTGTTATCTGTAGAAGAGTGCTTTCTAATTCAACTTAATGGAGTTTATTACTACATGATACTGATTAGTATTCCTAAAATAAAATATAACCTCCAACATTTGGTAAAAGGAGTGCTATGAGTATAGGCTCTTGTTGAGTTCGTTGTTTCTGTAAGCTTGTAGCAATTTTTATGTACTGACTAGCTTACTCCTTTATAGTCCTCATATGTGAAGAAAGAAAAGAGTGTTCTTGGAACTTCTGTTATTCTTGAATATAAAGAACATATTTTATGGGTCTCTGGTTTCTTTTATTGTTTCCGGACATCATTTTTCTAGCCTTTATTGTTGATATTTGTTTGCTTGCTTGCTTGCTTGTTGTTGTTGTTCTTGTAACTTGGCATCTAGCTTCTTTTTACTTGTCCGAGCTAATACTCTACTTTTGAATTTTTTTTTCTTCTTTATCATAACAAAGAAAGAACTCTCTTTAATTATTTGCACATCTATTTTTCTTGCCTATTAATCCATCGAGTTGTTTCTCCTTATAGATGTAAGGTGAGAGAGTTGGCTGACAAGAATATTTTTTTCACATTATATTTCAATTTTGACTAAATTATTTTATAATTTCAGGTCATACAGTCTGATGTTCGATAGTTTAGATGAAAGATTTCGAAATGATGTAAAGTTACGAAAATCATTTGAAGACCATCATTCGTCTGAATTAGTTATATAATGACATTAGTTATTTAGTTCAAATAATATAAGTTTATTTTTTAAGTTACTATGACATAATATTTTTTTATTAGTACTTCCCTTTGTTAGGATTTTGTGAGATATATTATCTTTTTTGAATTAATATTAATATATTTTGTTATTTGAATAATATTATGAGAATGTAGTAACTATTATTAATAATGGCTAAACTATTGCTATTACAGCTTGTGACTGGTAGCGCTAATTTAGCTGGATATACCAACTATAAAATTGGATGATAAAAGAGAAAATTAAGATGTGTTCATGGGGGATATTGCAGCCATTATAATTGCTGAAAATAATTATCGTTAAAAATATTGACATTTAGCGGTAATTTAGTTAAAGACAATAGCCATTAAAATGGATGCTAAAAGGGCAAACTAAGATATTTTTAGACGGGATATTATAGCCATATTAATTGCCACAAAATAATTGCCATTAAAAAGATAAACTTTTAGCGGCAATTATTTTGAATTTAATGGCTATATAAATGGATGTTAAAGGAGTATAATTAGTCATTTTGGATTTGGATGTAGCAGCCATTATAATTACCGCAAACAATTATCGTTAAAGATAATAGTTTTTAGCGGCAATAAACCATATATTTTACCAGCTTTTGTTACAAAGGCCGCTAAAGGCTTTGCCGACCCCCGCTTCACCGGTAAAACACCAATGACCGGTAAAAGATATAGCGGCTATTGTTATTGCCGCTAATGCCGTTTTGTATTGCCGCTAAAGCCCCTTTTTGTTGTAGTGATATAGAAGTACTGAAAAAACTTCTCAATATAATTAAAAAGACTAAGTAGAAACTTAGTCAACAAAATGTTTATACAAGTGCACCAATATGATAACTGGGGACTTTTTCCAAAAATCCCTTAAAAACTAACCAAGGGATAAACCACCATTCAACAAAGAATAAAAACAAGTTTAAAAACATAAACTGGTCACTAAGAGCTTGGAGCATCAGAAGGTGCGATATTAGCTTCACTTTCAGGAACAACCATGGGTATGGTATCAACAACTTCTGAAGAAGCAGCAACATATGCGGTGTCAGCTTGAATTGAAGTGTTAGCAAGAGTCACGGAAGCTTTAGCTTCTGTTGACTGAGTCATGGAAGTTTCACCCTCGGGAACCTGAGCCACTATGTTTTCAACTTCAAAAGCTTCAACCGTAGCTTCTTCATTTGCAGGTTCTTCAGCCACGGGAGTCTCAATTGCCGGAGAAGGAAAGTCAAGTGGTTGTTGAGTCTTTTCGATAGCTTCTAAAACTTTGGCCAATTTTGAATCCAAATCAAAGTTTTCTTGTTTGGCCTCAGTTAAAGCATCACGACGAGAGTTCAGAAAAGCCCAACTCACTTCCAAATCTAACTTGTCTTCGAGAATTTCATAATCTTTCTCCCACACAGCAAGCTCCTTCTTCAGCTCTTTGTTTTCAGCTAAGGTTGAATCAACAGAAGCTTGAAGGGAGGCATGAGAAATCTCTAAAGCACGTACCTTATCAGAAGAAATATTCAAATCAGCTTGAGCTTGAGTCAAGCTTTGTACCAATTCTCCTGCATTTTCTTCTTTTTTGCTCAGAAGTGTCCTAAGTTCTCTGATCTCTTCACTTGACTTTGACAACTGTTCAGAAAAGGAACACTCAAGGCGTTCCTTATCCTTCTCAAATTGGCTTGAAGAAGCCTTGGCAACTGCTAATTCAGAGGTCAGTGCTCGCTTCTGCTGCTCCAGATTATCTCTACTCTCTTGCAATTCTTCTATAGTTCCTTGAGCATTTTCAAACTGCTCCTTCCAATTAGCTGCTTCTAGCTGGGCTCCCTTAGCTATTCTCTCAGCCTCAAGGATAGACTTTTCAGACTCACGAGCCTTCTTTTCTAGAAGGGAAATTCTTCCCATCAATTCTGTGCCGATAAGGTTAGCCTACAATGGTAAAACAAGAAAGTAAGAATCTAGAAGTAAAAAAAAAACTTGTAAGTAAATAAAGGAGAAAATACCTTTAAAGTAGAATGAACTATGTCATTCATCAAAGTTAAGCAGCTGCGGCTGTTCATCTTCTTCTTTTCAATATCTCCAATTAAAGGCTCGAGCCAGACATCTGCTCCACCAGATTTCCTTAGAAGACTGTTATTAGCAGGAACTTCGAGTGTCACGCTTCTCATAGCCAAACTTCTGCTAGTGGAACCTTCCTCTGTATGTTGAACAGAGGAAGGGGGAGCTATGGAAGGAGGAGTGGTGGAAGAAGTAAAAATAACAGGAGTCGAAGTTGGGGCAGAAGAAACAGGTAAGGGAGCAGGAGCAGATAAAGTGGGCAAAGAAACACTTGAAGGTAAGGGAGGAAATTCATACCGTGAGTTTTCACTTTCCAACCATGTTGATTGGAAATGGACTTCCAAGTTCTTGCCTCCACAGGCACGGCTTTCAAAATCGCATCTACCCAACCACGGAAATTAGGAACGGGTTCCACATCTCCCATGGTTGCTACAAAAAAGCAAAAAAGGATGAAATTAGAAAAGGAGTTAAAATTCTTAAAAATAGGTACGGTAAGAAAGAAAAACCTACGTGCAAGGTTCCATTTTTCAGGAAAGGGAATATTTGATTCACCCACCAAACCAACTGTGGGTACTGCAACATAACGAGTGTACCAGCCTCGATCTTTATCATCTTCAGGGCTTACCAAGACCCTTTTACTTCTTGCAGTTAGGGCAAAAACACCATTGCGGAATAGCTTGGGGTGGTAAAGATGAATAAGATGGGGAAAGGTAAAGTCAACATCAGCTTTGACAGATAAATACCTTAAACAAGCCACTGCTCTCCATATGAGGGGGCCAATTTGTCCTAAACAAATTTTGAAAAAACGGCAAAAATCAAGTATTACTGAGTCAATAGCAGGAATAAATCCCAAAGTGAAGGGATAAGTATAAACAAAAGAAAATCCAATCCTATAAGAGGATTGTAACGACCCGACCGGTCGTTTTGAGAAATTAAGCTCCGTTCAGCGGCATAAGGTCTGGAACCGCTTCGTAATATGAGTATCGACTAGCGTGCATGGTGTAATTCGGCTTCCGGATGGTTTTGAGTCAAATTTAGAGAAGAAACCTTGTTTTGGAAGTTAGAACGGTGAAAAGTCGACCGGAATTAGACTTTTGGGTAAACGACCCCGGAATGGGTCGTGGATGATCTCAACAGCTTCGTATGGTGATTTTGGACTTAGGCGCGCGTCCGGATTCAGATTTGGAGGTCTGTAGAGTAAATTGAGGCATTTTGGCGAAAGTTGAAGTTGGAAAATGAAGAAGTTTGACCCACAGTTGACTTTTGGGATATCGGGGTCGGAATGCGATTCCGAAAGTTAGAATAGCTCCGTTATGTTATTTTGGACTTGTCTGTAAAATTTGGCGTCATTTCGAGTTGAATTGATAGGTTTCGGCATGGGTTTCGATATTTGAAGATTTAGAAGTTCATAAACTTGATTTTTGGTTTGATTCATCGTTTCGATATTGTGTTATATGATTTGGAACTTCGAGCGAGTCCGTGTTAGGTTATATGACTTGTGTGTGTGATTGGTTGAGGTCCCGGTGGCCTCGGATGTGTTTCGGATGCTCAACGGGCAAAGTTTGGAGTTAGAAGGAAAATTGCAGCAGGGCTACTGGTATTTTCGCTTCTGCGGCTTGGGAACCGCAGAAGCGGAGCAGCAAAAGCGGCTTGGCAGCCGCAGAAGCGATGGAGGACCTTTGGGCAGGAGCCGCAGGAGCGAAGGGATTTCCGCAGAAGCGGACTCGCTTCTGCGATGAAAGAACCGCAGAAGCGGAAATTGGGGAGCTTAAAGAAATCGCAGAAGCGGTTGGTTTTCCGCAAAAGCGGGACCGCAGAAGCGGTCTCTGGACCGCAAAAGCGGAAATCACTGGTATGAAATAGTATAATCCGAGGGTTTATTTCAAAAGTTGGAAAATCAATTGGGAGCTCGGGAGAAGGCGATTTTGTGTGGATTTTGAAGAGAAGATCAGTGGGTAATGTTTCTTTAACCTCATTTAGTTGTTTTCTATCAATATCTAGCTAAATCCATCATTAGAATTCGAATTCAAGGTCAAAATTGGGAAAATTGGATGAAACTTCTTAGACTTAATTATTGTGTTTTGAGTGGGCATTTGACCTCCGATTTGGGAGATTTTTATATGGTTAGACTCGTGAGAGTATGAGGATTTCTGAAAATGTTAAATTCATCCGGTTCCGAGATGTTGGCCTGAGGGGCATTTTGGTCATTTTACCTAATTTCGCGCTTTAGCTTTGAATTAAATAGTAGAATCAGTTTCTTGAGATGTTATTTATAATGTGTGATTTAATTGAATAGATTTGGGCCATTTGGAGTCGAGTACTCGTGGCAAGAACGTGGTTGCTAGTTGATTTTAGCCGGTTGGAGGTAAATATCTTGCCTAACTTTGTGTGGGGGATTTTCCCATAGGATTTGAGTCTTCTCTGTTGATTGTATTTCGTGTACGCGAGGTGACGAGTGCGTGCTCGGATTTATTTGTGGTAATTGTCCCTTTTAGGCTCTTATACCCTGGAAATTTCCGAGTGTGAAGATGATATTGATACGATTGAATTCCCTGTTATTAGTTTCACTTCTACATGTCTTACTTGTTATTTGTTTGCCCTTCTTGATTTAATCTTGCTGTTTAATTGACTTTCACGTGTTTAACTGAAGACAATTACCCTTCTATAGTCATATTATCCGTCCTAACTGCTCGCCTTTAATTGGAAATCATAAATGTTATATCTCATGTAATTAATCGGTCTTAGTTGAAAAGAAGAAAGATATTTTATGATTAGTTGATATTTCCTTAATTATAATTATTTGATTCATGTTAAATTCCTTACTGTTTGGATACTCCTTGATTGTAAGTTCATCTGTGACTTCGTGCAAATATATTACATGTCCAACTGTTGTGGTTATCGGTGTAGCTATTACGCACTTATTATGTCTTGTTATGTCGTTGAGGTTATTGTGTTTTTCCTTGGTGTTCCGTGACCTTATTAGGTATTGTTGATTCCCTTGCCGGGACGTTATTGTTTCTGTTGTTGACTCCCTTACCGGGATGTTATTGTCTTCCATTGTCGACTCCCTTGCCGGGATATTACTATTCTATTGTTTGGGCTGTACATCTATGTTGATTGTGCTGTAGTGCGGGATACCAAGAGTTCCCCAGCACATATATTGAGGATACCAAGAGATCCTCGGGATACCAAAAGATCCCCAGTACATCTATTGAGGATACCAAGAGATCCTCGGGATACCAAACATCTATTGAGGATACCAAGAGATCCTCGGGATACCAAGAGATCCCTAGTATATATATTGAGGAAATCAGGAGATCCTCGGGATACCAAGAGATCCCCAGCACATATATTGAGGATACCAAGAGATCCCTAGTACATCTATTGAGGATACCAAGAGATCCTCCGGATACCAAGAGATTCCCAACACACATATCTATGTTTGAGACTACAGGACGATATCCTGGGAGACCCCCGTTAAACTCATTGTGTTCTAAACTGATATTTTCATTGGTTCTATCCGGGTGCGAATAATTCGGGTGCTGGTCGTTCCATTTCTTATACTTACTAGTTGGTCGAATTCTTGTTAAATACACTTGCACAAGCATACACGTAGTTGGGCACTCCTATTAGAGATGAATTCTTCCTGATTTGGCTAGGGGTGGAGATACGCCCTCGATTACCCATTAAATATGTGAGAGTGGCCCTAGTTGACTAGTTAGTTGTCAGCATGACCGTGAGATTGATGGGGCACAAGATGCCAAATGTTAGACTTCAGATGCTGGGTTTTCATGAGTTGTGGCTGGTCCGAGATTTTTGGTAAAATTGTGGAAAGAGTTGAAAAGACCTTATGTAAGCATCATTGCAGAATAATGAGTTAGTGACTTATTTCTCCTTGCTGTGCTGTGACCTTAGGATTCGGATTTGGATTCTGCCGTCATTTGTATCATCATTGTTATTTTCTCATTGTTACTGGTTGCCTTTTTCCGTATTTTGAATCGTAGCATTTTTAGTCGTTCATGCAGTCTTTACATAATTATATATCGCTTCCATTATTCCTATGATTATACTGTTTATTGACCGGTAGGTGTCTTGATTGTTCCTCGTCACTACTCCACCGAGGTTAGTCTCGATACTTACTGGGCACAGCTGTGGTGTGCTCATGCTACTCTTCTGCACACTTTTGTTGTGCAGATACAGGTACCCCCATTCAGTTCTGTCAGTCTTGGAGGGTGGCATATCGGTAGAGACTTCGAGGTATATCTGCTGCGTTCGCAGATCGAGGAGTCCCTTTCCAGCTTTCTGTAATAAGTATAGTTTTCCAGTATTTCTCCTTGTATAGATATTCTTGAATTAGAGCCTCTTATGTATCCCTTAGCTTGTGATTTGTGAGATTCCGGGTTTTGGGAACTTTGATTAGCTATGAGAGTTGTTATTGTATGTGCTAGGCGGCACCTTGAACACTGATTTATTTCATCAGTTCAGTTTAATTATTATCTTCCGCAAATTGGTTTATATTTTGCATTGTTAGGCTTACCTAGTCGTAGGGACTAGGTGCCGTCACAACATGTTCACGGAGGGCGAACTGGGGTCGTGACAAGTTGGTATCAGAGCTCTAGGTTCATAGTAGTCACAGATCACAAGCCGATTTATTAGAGTCTCGTGGATCGGTACGGAGACGTCTGTACTTATCTGCGAGAGGCTATGTAACCGTTAGGAAAAATTCCACTTCATTTGATTTCCCTGTCGTGCGAGATTTTGGTATTCACAATCCTAAACCTCTGCCTTCCACTCTCTCACCGATGGTGAGGACACGTACTGCCCGAGGCGATCAGACACCCGCGCCCCTTGCTGCAGCCGTCGGAGGTCGGGGCCGGGCTAGAGTTCGAAGACGCACACGTGGTGCAGCGAGAGCGCCTGCGCGGACGGCCGCCGAGGTACCACCAGCAGATCCAGCCGGAGTCTGAACATCTGACACGCCTACCGCTACTACTACTCCAGCCCTTCAGGAGACTTTGGAACAGTTCATGAGTACGTACACCATTTTGGCTCAGGCAGGACTGCTTCCACTTACTGCAGCTATACCCCAGGCCGGGGAAGGAGCACAGACTCCCGCCGCCCGCACTCCTGAGCAACGAGCGCATATTGAGCAGGTCCCTGAGATTATTCCTGCACTGCCTACAGCACCAGTTCAGCCCGAGGGCATGGCAGCGGCTTTCGAGCAGGACCAGATGAGACTTGAGAGATTTAAGAGGTTTAAGCCTCCTGAGTTCAGTGGTTTAGCATCGGAGGATGCCTTGGAATTTCCTGATGAGTGTTACCGCATTCTCCGTACTATGGGTATCTCTGGATCGAGCGGGGTTTCTTTCACTACTTTCCAGCTTCGAGGGGCTGCCTATGATTGGTGACGCACCTATGAGTTAGACAGCCCAGAGGAGTCAGCTTCACTGACTTGGACCCAGTTTTATGATATGTTCCTGAGAGAGTTTGTTCCTCAGAGCCTCAGGGATGCATGGCGCACGGAGTTTGAGCATTTGCGCCAGGGTGCTATGACCGTCTCGGAGTATGCTGTCCGTTACACCAGTTTGGCTAGACATGCCTCAGCCTTGGTTTCTACTATTCGCGAGAAGGTTCGCCAGTTCATTGAGGGGCTTATTCCCAGCATCAGGTCCAGTATGGCCCGTGAGTTAGAGATGGATATTTTGTATCAGCAAGTGGTGAACATTGCTAGGAGGATAGAGGGTATACTAGAGAGAGAGAGAGGGCAGGCAGGGTCTTGAGAGAGAGAGCAGACGAGATCAGGAGAGAGAGCTTGAGGAGGAGAGGAGGCCTCGTAGACCGGTGAGATATGCTGGTCCTTATTTTGGAGGCAGGGTACGTCATGGTAGAGGTTTTGCGGGTCAGCCAGTTCAATTCACGCTTCAGGCTTTGCATGGTGACTCCGGTGTTCATGGGTCTCAGAGTACTCGTACTGCACAGTTCCCACCGCCTCGTCAGCAGAGAGGGTGCTTTGAGTGTGGAGATACTAGCCACATGGTGAGAGATTGTCCCAGACTTCGGGCCGATGTGTCACAGCGAGGTATTCAGGCAGGTAGAGGGCGCCTAAGAGGGGGAGGCCCGACTCGTTGATATGTTTCATATAGTAGGTTTGAGGCCAACGCGCCAGCTAATGTCATTCAGGTACGAGTTCAGTTTGTTATAGAGGGAACTATCTGTACTTCATCACAGTTCTGCTTATCGGGGCGAGTTTCCTTGTTGTTGTTCCATTTATGGGAGCGCTTCATGATTTGCATTCTGTCTATGTGATTATCCTGTTGGGAGGATTTATGAGTGATAGCCGTGTCTATCGTTTGTTTCTAGTCGTTGTCGAGAGTTATGAGGCTAGTAGTAAATTCATGTTGTCTGTTTCGGTAGGTTTGATGTGATCTCTAAGTATTCTTGGTTACGAGCTGTGATTTCTAGGCTCCACCGGTGTGGGAGCCAGTCTGTGTTGTAATTTGTAGACAGAATTGATCTAGTGAGAGTCTCTAGATGGGTTGATGTGTACCCTACTTGTGATCCAGTGTTGAGGGCGGGACCCTCGTGATTTTCAGGTGATATGTTGAGACCGGGCTGTGTACTGCAGTGAGAGTTATATCAGTATAAGATCCTTATGAGTCCTTTATATATGCTTTCATTCTTTCTTGTTAGATGTCTTGTAGATTTGTGTTTTAGAAGAATTGATGCTAGTTTAATTTGTTTGTTAGTTCCCTTATGTGTTTTCCTTTCCCATATTCATTCATTTTCATTCTATGCTTCTTGAGCTTTAGTTTGTGGTGTGTGCACCCGTTGGTGTTGGCTGAGATTTGGTTAATCGGGTGTTTTGTCATGTGGTTTTCGTGGTTATTGTATCATCGCCAGTGTTGTGGAGGTTTGAAAAGAGTTCCTATTGAATATGAGGCTTATGGCCGGTACAGATTTGATCTCAGGCAAGTATTGCTATCAGAAATTATTGTGGGCCTATGTGTGGTGTGTCATGTTGTGTGGCTGTACCCTGTGTGTTTTGGCTTGTATTGAATTAACAGGTTGAGACCAATACCGGATATGGATTTAGAATCGGGTCTTTTGGAAACGGACGGAAGGTGAAAAAAATAATAATTTTGGCTTGAAGGCTTATTGGTACTGCTAGAGAGGCTAAATTTCATTTGAGATGGTGTCGTCATGCCTAAATTGATTGGGGTGACATGGGATCACCCGCGGGTGTATGTTGGAAGTGCGCACTCAGTGACTTGAGGACTTCGAGGTGAATCTTAGCACATTCGAGGACGAACGTTGGTTTTAAGAGGGGGAGGATGTAACGACCCGACCAGTCGTTTTGAGAAATTAAGCTCCGTTCAGCGGCATAAGGCCTGGAACCGCTTCGTAATATGAGTATCGACTAGCGTGCATGGTGGAATTCGGCTTCCAGATGGTTTAGAGTCAAATTTAGAGAAGAAACCTTGTTTTGGAAGTTAGAACGGTGAAAAGTCGACCGGAATTGGACTATTGGGTAAACGACCCCGGAATGGGTCGTGGATGATCCAACAGCTTCGTATGGTGATTTTGGACTTAGGCGCACATCCGGATTCAGATTTGGAGGACCGTAGAGTAAATTGAGGCAATTCGGCGAAAGTTGAAGTTGGAAAATGAAGAAGTTTGACCCACAGTTGACTTTTGGGATATCGGGGTCGGAATGCGATTCCGAGAGTTGGAATAGCTCCGTTATGTTATTTTGGACTTGTCTGTAAAATTTGGCGTCATTTCGAGTTGAATTGATAGGTTTCGGCATGGGTTTCGATATTTGAAGATTTAGAAGTTCATAAACTTGATTTTTGGTTTGATTCGTCGTTTCGATGTTGTGTTATATGATTTGGAACTTCGAGCGAGTCCGTGTTAGGTTATATGACTTGTGTGTGTGATTGGTTGAGGTCCCGGGGGCCTCGGGTGTGTTTCGGATGCTCAACGGGCAAAGTTTGGAGTTAGAAGGAAAATTGCAGCAGGGCTACTGGTATTTTCGCTTCTGCGGCTTGGGAACCACAGAAGCGGAGCTGCAGAAGCGATGGGGGACCTTTGGGCAGGAGCCGCAGGAGCGAAGGGATTTCCGCAGAAGCGGACTCGCTTCTGCGATGAAAGAACCGCAGAAGCGGAAATTGGGGAGCTTAAAGAAACCGCAGAAGCGGTTGGTTTTCCGCAAAAGCGGGACCGCAGAAGCGGTCCCTGGACCGCAAAAGCGGAAATCACTAGTATGAAATAGTATAATCCGAGGGTTTATTTCAAAAGTTGGAAAATCAATTGGGAGCTCGGGAGAAGGCGATTTTGGGTGGATTTTGAAGAGAAGATCAGTGGGTAATGTTTCTTTAACCTCATTTAGTTGTTTTCTATCAATATCTAGCTAAATCCACCATTAGAATTCGAATTCAAGGTCAAAATTGGGGAAAATTGGATGAAACTTCTTAGACTTAATTATTGTATTTTGAGTGGGCATTTGACCTCCGATTTGGGAGATTTTTATATGGTTAGACTCGTGAGAGTACGAGGGTTCTGAAAATGTTAAATTCATCCGGTTTCGAGATGTTGGCCTGAGGGGCATTTTGGTCATTTTACCTAATTTCGCACTTTAACTTTGAATTAAATAGTAGTATCAGTTCCTTGAGATGTTATTTACAATGTGTGATTTAATTGAATAGATTTGGGCCATTTGGAGTCGAGTACTCGTGGCAAGAACGTGGTTGCTAGTTGATTTTAGCCGGTTGGAGGTAAGTATCTTGCCTAACTTTGTGTGGGGGATTTCCCCTTAGGATTTGAGTCTTCTCTGTTGATTGTATTTCGTGTACGCGAGGTGACGAGTGCGTGCTCGGATTTATTTGTGGTAAATTGTCCCTTTTAGGCTCTTATACCCTGGAAATTTCCGAGTGTGAAGATGATATTGATACGATTGAATTCCCTGTTATTAGTTTCACTTCTACATGTCTTACTTGTTATTTGTTTGCCCTTCTTGATTTATTCTTGCTGTTTAATTGACTTTTATGTGTTTAACTGAAGACAATTACCCTTCTATAGTCATATTATCCGTCCTAACTGCTCGCCTTTAATTGGAAATCATAAATGTTATATCTCATGTAATTAATCGGTCTTAATTGGAAAGAAGATAGATATCTTATGATTAGTTGATATTTCCTTAATTGTAATTATTTGATTCATGTTAACTTCCTTACTGTTTGGATACTCCTTGATTGTAAGTTCATCCGTGACTTCGTGCAAATATATTACATGTCCAACTGTTGTGGTTATCGGTGTAGCTATTACGCACTTATTATGTCTTGTTACGTCGTTGAGGTTATTGTGTTTTTCCTTGGTGTTCCGTGACCTTATTAGGTATTGTTGATTCCCTTGCCGGGATATTACTATTCTATTGTTTGGGCTGTACATCTATGTTGATTGTGCTGTAGTGCGGGGTACCAAGAGATCACCAGCACATATATTGAGGATACCAAGAGATCCTCGGGATACCAAAAGATCCCCAGTACATCTATTAAGGATACAAAGAGATCCTCGGGATACCAAACATCTATTGAGGATACCAAGAGATCCTCGGGATACCAAGAGATCCCTAGTATATATATTGAGGATACCAGGAGATCCTCGGGATACCAAGAGATTCCCAGCACATATATTGAGGATACCAAGAGATCCCTAGTACATCTATTGAGGATACCAAGAGATCCTCCGGATACCAAGAGATCCCCAGCACACATATCTATGTTTGAGACTACAGGACGATATCCTGGGAGACCCCCGTTAAACTCATTTTGTTCTGAACTGATATTTTCATTGGTTCTATCCGGGTGCGAATAATTCGGGTGCTGGTCGTTCCATTTCTTATACTTACTAGTTGGTCGAATTCTTGTTAAATACACTTGCACAAACATACACGTAGTTGGGCACTCCTATTAGAGATGAATTCTTCCTGATTTGGCTAGGGGTGGAGATACGCCCTCGTTTACCCATTAAATATGTGAGAGTGTCCCTAGTTGACTAGTTAGTTGTCAGCATGACCGTGAGATTGATGGGGCACAAGATGCCAAGTGTTACACTTCAGATGCTGGGTTTTCATGAGTTGTGGCTGGTCCGAGATTTTTGGTAAAATTGTGGAAAGAGTTGAAAAGACCTTATGTAAGCATCATTGCAGAATAATGAGTTAGTGACTTGTTTCTCCTTGCTGTGCTGTGACCTTAGGATTCGGATTTGGATTCTGCCGTCATTTGTATCATCATTGTTATTTTCTCGTTGTTACTGGTTGCCTTTTTTCGTATTTTGAATCGTAGCATTTTTAGTCGTTCATGCAGTCTTTACATAATTATATATCGTTTCCATTATTCCTATGATTATACTGTTTATTGACCGGTAGGTGTCTTGACTGTTCCTCGTCACTACTCCACCGAGGTTAGTCTTGATACTTACTGGGCACCGCTGTGGTGTGCTCGTGCTACTCTTTTGCACACTTTTGTTGTGCAGATACAGGTACCCCCATTCAGTTCTGTCAGTCTTGGAGGGTGGCGTATCGGTAGAGACTTCGAGGTATATCTGCTGCGTTCGCAGACCGAGGAGTTCCTTTCCAGCTTTCAGTAATAAGTATAGTTTTCCAGTATTTCTCCTTGTATAGATATTCTTGAGTCAGAGCCTCTTACGTATCCCTTAGCTTGTGATTTGTGAGATTCCGGATTTTGGGAACTTTGATTAGCTATGAGAGTTGTTATTGTATGTGCCAGGCGGCACCTTGAACACTGATTTATTTCATCAGTTCAGTTTAATTATTATCTTCCGCAAATTGGTTTATATTCCGCATTGTTAGGCTTACCTAGTCGTAGGGACTAGGTGCCGTCACGACATGTTCACGGAGGGCGAACTGGGTTCGTGACAAGGATATTCTCTGGTTTGGATTAGGGATTACTATACGAAGGTCACTTCTCCAACGGCAATCTTTTCGAACAATAGAGACCAAAGGTTCAGTAATTAGAGAGGGATAGGTGTCGGCTCTATCTAAATTAACAACTTGTTCGCGAAGGGATTCTCTATCATGCTCAAAAGATAAGTCATTTGGCACTATCTCCTCAACTAAAGGTTCTTGAAGAGGCTCAGAAGGTTCTTTGCCTTTAGAAGAAGATTTCCGAGTGAAAGAACCTCTAGTAACAATGCCAGAACTAGAAGAAGGTGTAATGGAACTAGAGCTACCACTACGAACAGACCCTAGGCTACGAAGTCTACCTCCTCTACCCCTTCTATGTCTAACAGGGGCGTTGGGGAAATTATCCAGAATTGGAATTTTCTGGGGTTAGGGTTTGAAGATGACATGGTAGAAAAAGGTGAAGGAAGAAGAGAATAGAAGTAAAGAGTAAAGAACTTAATAAAGATTTATGAAGAAGAAGACAAGGGAAAAATTTGTATATAATAGCAACTGTCAAAGACCAAGAAGTGTAATGATGGAAAGCCTATAATAAAGGCAACTATCACTTCGTGAATAGTGGAGTTGAAGAAGCCTTGAAAAAAGGCTGCAAAATTGCAGAGCTAATAGGAAAATAACACGTGTGCATTGGCATTAAATGGAAAAGACAATTGAAGCATCAGTGTTGTCATAGCCTTGATCATGGCAAAAATTCTCTTTTTAATGAAGATCCACTTCCCAAATATTTAATTGATAAATAAATGAAAAGTAGGGGGGGGGGGACTATCTGTATTGGGAAAAAACTGAATTTACATATTGAAGATGACGTGTCATGACATGTGTATTGGTCAAATAGTCAAAGTACGATTATCAATCAAGAGGCACGGGCAACAACAGATAGGGGGGAGAAGAAACTTAAAGAGGCACGAGTCGCTACTCAAATGACACGAATCCCGTACCTATTTGAATCATTTAAAGCCCGAAGATCAGAAGAAATTAAAGAGATGAACCTGATAACGCAGAAGAGGCCAAATTCAATATTAAATGCCATATACGTTAGATAATTTGTATTTAATATGAATGATTGTGTAACGTTTTATTTAATGTCATTTATTGCTCATAATTGCCCCATTAAGACAAAGGCATTACACATTCTCCTAGAGCCAACTATAAAAGGAGAAGGTCTCAGCATCTGAAGGACACAAAAAAATACTATTGGGATATCACTGAAATACAAAATTATTTACTGCTTTATCATTGCTCTAAAAAAATCTTTTATTATTTTTGTCTCCTGATTATCAGTAACCCGAATTTCTCTTTATTTCTAGCTTTGACCAAAGACTCAGATTTTTGGTTAAACACTCACTAGTTCAGCGCATAATTAACTCTACAAGCAATTACTCTTGGAATACCTCGCGGTATATTAAGCTAATCCTCAACCATGTGCAAAATTTAGATGTCTTCTCAGTTGCTTCCACAATCCGCTTCTTTTCTCGGCATTGTCAATTCAGGGATGCCATTGATTTATATGGAAAATTGCAGAGATGTGGGGTTAGTCCCAACACTTTTGCTGTATCATCTGCTTTAAAAGCTTGTGCTAGGATTTTGTACAGGTCTGGTGGGATATCTATTCATGCACAAGTTTACATATCTTAAGTGTCTAGTTCTGTTGGAGACTAATAAAGCTTAAAGCTAACATAACAGTAAAGATGAGTATCATGTGTTATGTGCATTATAGAGAGGGAGTTAAACGTAACCAATTACAACACAAAATCTTCAGCTCAAGAGCTGAAGTTTCCCAGTTACAACACAAAAACTTCAGCTCTAGAGCTGAAGTTTCCCAGTTACAACACAAAAACTTCAGCTCTAGAGCTGAACTTCAGGCCCAGCTACTAGAATGCTGAAGTTTTGCGTGATTGCCTTTGCTACTTCAGCCCCGTGTGCTGAAGTTATGTGAAAAAGCGGGTACGCTTGCAATTTTTTTATTGCAAAGCGGGCACAAGTTAAAATGTGGCACAAAAAGCGGGTATAGATGCAAATGCCCCGCCAATTGACCCATACATCATACCAGTAATTATTTTCAATATTCTGAGTCATAATTGGTAAACATAAAGGTTTTAGGGTTTAGGTTTTAGGGCGATGTGCCAATGCTACGTCGCAAGTACAGGTTTTAGGGTTTAGGGTTTAGGTTTTAGGTTTTAGGGTTTAGGTTTTAGGGTTTAGGTTTTAGGGCGATGTGCCAATGCTACGTCGCAAGTAGAGGTTTTAGGTTTTAGGTTTTAGGGTTTAGGTTTTAGGGTTTAGGTTTTAGGGCGATGTGCCAATGCTACGTCGCAAGTAGAGGTTTTAGGGTTTAGGTTTTAGGTTTTAGGGTTATTGGCTAGATCATCAGTGCCAGTAACCACCATAAATAAGCTATTTTTCAGAATATAATTAGCTTCTTCTTCCCCAACTAAACCTTTCAGTTTCCCAATATATTCTATGAACTGAGTTAATTGTGTTGATAGGGGTATGGCTGCCTGATTAACATTTAAAAAATAATTAGGACCAAGAATTAGTGTTGGGAATTTGCTAATTATACTGGTCAAATCCATCACAAATAAATACTCCCTATGTCTCAAATTATGTGTCGTGTTTCTCTTTTACACGCCCTTAAGAAACATTAATTAGGAGAAGGGTTGGACTATTTTACCCTTATTATTATCTTAAGATATATAGTTATTCTATTTATATGCTATCTCCATCTTCATGAACAATTATTATTAAGGTTAAAGTAGGAAAAATATAAGTTATTTTGTCTCGAACTTCTAAAATGACAAATAATTTGAAACAACTATTTTTAGAAAGCACGACAAATAATTTAAGACGGAGGGCATACTAAAAATGGTTAATTACTGTTGGCTCAAGTTCAGACGAAGTTTTTAAGATTGACAAAATGAACTCAGTCATGAACCAGGTCCATCATGTGAGATACAGTGTTGATATGCTTACACGTGTGACTTACGCGTGAAGAAGATAAGTCTCAAGGATCAGCAAAAATATCTTCTGAATTGATCGAAAAGATTGCATATAGGATAAGGAGTTGAAGTTCCTTATGAAAAGAGAATTATATCCGGATCAAGGATATGGATTAGGAGTTAGAGTTGTTCTTGGACTCAAATTGTCAAAGGATCCACAATTCGAGTTCTTATCAAACTCTGATTACTAACTCTATAAATATAACGATTGTTCTCTTTTACAGGTGATTGCACATAAGCAGAAGTTAAGCATATTTGAGAGCAAAAAGATCAAGTCTGTTTTGCAAGCAACATATGCGAGATACAATTGTGCACGTCTGAAGCTACATGAACTAAGATAGAAGAACCAGTTTCATCATTGTGTTTATTCTAAGTCTAGTTCAATTGTAGTAGGTTTTCATATTGTACCTTTCAGCTTTCATAGAAGCAATTGTAATAGGTATATTGAGTATTCAAGTTAGAGTTAACTTGAAAGTGTCGCAACAGTTGAGGCTGTGTGCTACACTGGGATTAGAGTTAATCCTTAGGTTTACAAAGAGTTTTGTATATGCAGTTTTTGGCTCAGTGATTTTAGTGGAGTTTGGGAAAATGCTACTGAGTAGTAGGTCGTGGTTTTTTCACCTTTTGAGCCAGGCGTTTTCCACGTAAAAATCTCTGTGCACTTTACTTTCAGTATTTATTATTCCGCAAACTGCTGTAGTTAGAACACTTAGAAGAACCAGGTTCTTCTAACGCGAAAATTAGGTACCACACAAATCACCCCCCCTCTTGTGTGGTATTGACGTTTATAACAACAATTGGTATCAGAGCAGGTTATCCTTGAAGAGGTTAACACCTTAGGAAAAGATCAACATGAGTGCACCACCTGGGAACTGGGAAGGGCAATCCACTGCCAGGCCTCCTCTCTTCAATGGTCTCTACTATTCCTGGTGGAAAAACAGAATGAGGGACCATATAATGGGCGAAGACTATGAGCTTTGGGATATCATCACTGATGGACCTTTAGCCACAACCAAGAAGAATGCCGAAGGAGTGGATGTTCCAAAGACAAGAGTGGATTGTACTGCTGAAGATCTAAGGAAATGGGAGAAAAATGCAAAAGCCAAGAAATGGTTAGTGTGTGGACTTGGTCCTGATAAGTACAGCAGGATTCAAGGCTGTACTACTGCCAAGGAGATTGGGACACTTTACAAGTGGCTCATGAAGGAACACCTCAGGTGAAGAGGTCAAGAGGAACATTGCTGTATTCTCAATATGAGAATTTTACTATGAAGGATGGAGAAACTATCCAAGAAATGTATACCAGGTTCACTACACTGACAAATGAACTTGAGTCTCTTGGAAGGATTATCCTGGAAGAAGACAAGCGGAGAAGATTCTAACTAGAGTTTTGCCAATCTCCTGGGAAAGCAAAATCACTGCCATTCAGGAATCCAAGAACATTGCTACTTTGAAGTTGGATGAACTGATTGGAAATCTCACTGCCTATGAATTGAGAAGGCAAACAATGAAGATGGATGCTCCAAAGAAAGAAAGAAGTCTGGCTCTCAGAATTTCAGAAGGATCAGATCTTGAAGATGATGAAATGGCTATGATAACCAGAGATTTCAAGAAATATCTTATGAGAGGAAAGGGTGCTTCAAAAGAAACAACATTTAGCAAACCGAGGGCTCCTGAGAAACAAACCAATGAGGGGTGTTACAAGTGTGGGAAGACTGATCACCACATCAGAAACTGCCCTCAATGGGAGATTGAATGGAAGAAAGAAAGAGCTGAAAGAAGAAACAGGAAGAAGGAGCAGGTTCAACCAAAAAGAAACAAAGGTTCAACTAAGGCTATGGTTGCTGCTTGGGGAGAAACATCAGATGAGGACTCTGAAGATGAAGCTGAGGAGGATCAAGCTCTAATGGCCATCGGAGAATCAGAAGATGAACAGGAGGTAAGTATTCTACACCTTAAAGAAAAGATTAAGTTCTTGTCTAAAGAAAAACTGGCTGATCTGCTGATGGATTTCATAGATGAGTCTGAAATAATAAACAGTGAGAAGGATGTTCTGTCTAAGGAATGTGTTATCCTAGAAGAAAAATGTAAAAGGATAGAGTCTAGGGCTGATGAGAGTGATAACACAAATACTGAGTTGAAGAACCAGGTTCATCAACTTGAAAATAAGATTCTAGAACTTAGATCTGAAAATATTAAACTGAAATTAGGGACAGAAAAGAAAAGGGCTGATCAATCATTTCTCACCCTAGAAGAAAATCTAGGAAAAATGAAAGATGAACTGTACAAGAAAGATGAATTGATTAAAGTCCTAAAAGAAGATTTAGGAAAGGTAAAGCATGAACTAGACAGAACATGCAAATGGAACAAGGCTTCCGATGCACTCTCCTGGCTGCAAGAACATCATAGTAGCAACAAGAGAGGACTTAGATTTGGGACACAAGCTCCAAAATGGGATCCCAAAAACAAGTATCTCACACTTCCTGAGAATAAGATCTGCACACACTGTGGTAATACTGGCCATTACAAAAATGAATGTAATGCAAGAGAAAAGGTCAGTCAAAAGAACAAAGCCTTTGTTCAAGAAAAGCACAAACTGCCTGGTTGGGCAAAGAAAAATTTAATTCATCCTTTTGCCCATAGAAAGGGACCCAAACTAGTTTGGGTTCCTAAGACTAACCCATGATTTCTTTTTGCAGGACCAAGTGAAGGGAAGTAGCCAAATATGGTACATGGATAGTGGCTGCTCAAAACATATGACTGGTAACAAGAACCAGTTCCTTTCACTTGAGAACCTAAAAGGAGGTAATGTCTCCTTTGGAAATGGAAAGAAAGGTGAGATCATTGGTGTTGGAAAGGTAGGAAAGACAGACTCTCATTCCATTGAGAATGTCTATTTGATAGATGGCTTAAAATATAGCCTGATAAGTGTGTCATAACTGTGTGACAGAGGTAACCTTGTGGCTTTCACTTCCACAAAATGTTTTGTGATTAGCCTTACTACTGACAAGATTGTTTTGCAGGGAAGGAGAGTTAACAATATTTACATTGTAGATCTGTCAACTCTCTCTGAAAATGAACTAACTTGCTTGAGTGTGTTAATTAATGATCCCCTCCTTTGGCACAAAAGACTTGGCCATGCNGTTTTCCACGTAAAAATCTCCGTGCACTTTACTTACAGTATTTATTATTCTGCAAACTGCTGTAGTTAGAACACTTAGAAGAACCAGGTTCTTCTAACGCGAAAATTAGGCACCACACAAATCACCCCCCCCCCCCCTCTTGTGTGGTATTGACGTTTATAACATCATTTAGGATATCTGGAAATTCTTGGATTGCTCTTTTTGGGTGGGTCTTATTTTGTTAGCTTGAGGACAAACAAGGGTTTAAGTTTGGGGGAGTTGATAAGCTAGGATTTTACCATGATTATACCCCTTACTTGCTATTGCTTTTGTTACAAATTGCCACAAAATAGTCCCAAAAGGCTTACAAGTTGCGCTTGATTGCAGGTTTGAGCAAAAAGGTGACAAATGTCAAAGAGCAGCTCAAAACGGAGTGAAACTTGCCAAGTGTCAAGAACAAGTGAAGTTGAGAAACAGGAAGACCTAGCGCGGACCGCACTGATTTGACACGCGAAAGCGCTAGGAGATTCAGAGGGGTAATTTGAGGTGCAAGCCACGCGGCCGCGCTCCATTTCTGCGCGGTCCGCGCAACGGAAGTTTAGAGAACCACCAGTGCAGGCTTCAGTCCCACGCGGCCGCGCTACATATCAGTGCGGTCCGCGTGAAGGAGATTCAGAGACATGGAGATTTGGCCAAGTCAAGCTATGCATCCGCGCCCCATTCCTGCGCGGTCCGCCCCGACCCTCCGCCGCGGCTGCGCGACATTTCTGTGCGGTCCGCAGCCCCCAACTTCAGAAGATGAGATTTGAGAGTTCAAAGAGCCTACGCAGCCGCGCTACCTTTTTGCGCGGTCCGCGCTGACCCCGCAGGGGTATTTTTGTCCAGATTTTCTAGCTGGGTATAAATAGATCTTTTTACCATTTTTAGGTCAAGTTTTAGATTCTGAACAAGAGCTGCGCTCGTGAGAAGTATTGTGTAGCCTATTTTGGCAATTTTTCTCTTCAATATCATAATTTTTAATTAGCAATCAATTATTATGTTATTTTGATCATCTACTTCTACTGTTTCTTCTTTAATTATGTCTAGCTAAACCCATTAGCTAGGGTTGTAGCTCGACCCTAGTGTAGGTAGTTAATGGGTGTTGCATTCTAGGGTGAGATTGAGATTGGGTATTTGTTATTTGGGTTAATTTTGTGTTTCAATCTAGAATTTGTGGTTGCAAACATGAATTCAAGCTTAGTGGGTCTAACTCTTCTTGAGAAAGAGAGTCATATGACCCTAAAAGTTGACCTAACAAGGAATTGGGATGGACCCATGAGAATGGTAGTCCCAATTAACGGGTTAAACCTCGAAAGAGTAACTACCCTACTTGAGCCCTAGTTGCCTGGTCTAATTGGCCTACCTAATTGGTCTCGAGAGAGTCAATTGGGCAAAATCGTTCTCTCTACCGAGAGGTGTGAGAATGAGTGCAATTGTGCAACGGCTATAGCAATAAACCCAGATTTATCAATCTCCCCTTAGTAGCTTCTACCCGTTAGCTAGCCACCTAGGTAGTGTCACGACCCTAGTGCCTTTTTCCTATATTAAGCACAACTTAGCAATATTTCCTTAGCATAATTTAGCTTTAATCCTAAGATTACAATAGTAGTTTTAAATATAAACACCCCCAAAAATGTTAGGAGTGCAATTAGAAGTACAAACGCAATTCTAGGCTAAACAGGCAATACAACTCCATTCCAAGCTCCCTGTGGAAATTCGACCCGATCCACTATTCGGGTATTAGTTATTGCTACCCACTCTTCCTACCATTGTGTAGTGTTGAGACGGCCGCGATCAGTCCTGCAGGCCGAGCTGCTCTACGACCCTTGATCTGATTATGTTCGCTGAGCTACCTGGATCCACTAGAACATGTTTAACTTGAATTTTATTTAATAAAATAGAAATTACCAGGGCGTAGTTGTGTGGCTCAGAAATGCCCTCCGCTTCTTCGTCGTCGAATGATAGGATGCCTTCGGGCACATAACTCTGAGTCCGCTTTTCTCTGGTGACCGACACCTTGGTACGTTTGAACATAGGTCCCTGTGGAACATCGACTCCTCCAAAGATCATATGAATTACATGTTGTGGTTCTTCCTGCTCATTCTTTCTATTGGCGTCTCTTTCTCTGAAGTGGTTCTTAGTTCGATCACTGAGAAACTCTCGAAGGTGGCCCTCGTTGAACAATCGAGCTACCTCCTCCCTTAGCTGTCTGCAGTCTTCGGTCCTATGGCCATGTGTGCCATGATATTTACATATCAAGTTTGGATTTCTTTAAGAAGGATCGGTTTGTATAGGTCTGGGCCATCTGGTGTCTTTGATCCTCCTGATAGCCGATACGATCCCCGATGCATGACACTGAAATTATACTCCAATAATCGGGATGCTTCCGTGGGATCGGTATGTTTATCAAAACCATTCTTGCTCATAAGTCCCCGAGGGTTTTGCCCTCGATCATTTCTTCAATCATTCCGAGGAGGATTGCACCCCGAACCGTTGTTTCTTCGATCTGCGACATATGGCTGATACCGTTCCCTATTTGATCTTGGCTCCCTGTCGATATCCCTTGGGGCCTTAACTGCCAATCTATTTGGATGAACTAAACCCGAGGGGGCTCCCAGCTGGTCGTCCTCGACCCTTATCTTCAATTGGTAATGATTATGTACATCTTCCCAAGTTACAGCTGGATACTCGATCAAATTTTGCTTCAACTGTCGTGACGCGATCGGACTCCATTCGTTCAAACCCTATGTAAAAGCTTGCATGGCCCAATCATCCGAGACCAGTGGTAATTCCATTCGCTCCATTTAAAATCGGGATACGAACTCCCTTAGCATTTCATCACCCCTCTGTCTTATCTTAAAAACGTCCGATTTTCTTGTTGCAACCTTTATGGCCCCGGCGTGTGCCTTCACGAAGGCGTCTGCTAACATAGCAAACAAATTGATAGAATTTGGTGGAAAGTTGTGATACCAGATCATCGTTCCCTTTGATAAAGTTTCCCCAAACTTTTTCAACAAAACCGACTCGATCTCGTCATCATTTAGGTCGTTTCCTTTAATCCTGCATGTGTACGAGGTGATGTATTCATTAGGATCGCTCGTCCCGTTGTATTTAGGTATATCTGGCATACGGAACTTCTTAGGAATGGGCTTCGGAGCCGCACTCGCAGGGAATGGCTTTTGTACGAACTTTTTGGCATCCAAACCTTTTAAGACCGAGGGTGCCCTTGTATTTGATCAACACGAGAGTTATACGTCTCCACTTTTTTGTCATTATCCTCAATCCTTTTCTCCCCCGGTTCGATTCTTTTGATGAGTTCCTCGAGCATCCTCATAATCATGGGATCAGTTCCCGAGCCATTACCGTCCGATCTTTCTGGCACCGGTTCAGTACGACGAGCGATTTCTGGTTCGATCACACTTGGAGTTTTATGCTGACTTTGAAGTTGAGCTATAGCAACCTGTTGAGCTTGTAGCATCTCGAATATTACTTGGAGGCTAACTCCCCCATCTGCTATACCCTGTGTTCCTTGGCCACCAGATTGGACTTCCCTGCGTATACTTCCTCCGAGGTCTGCGCCTAAGTCCGCATTCAAAGCAATGTGTGAACTAACGTCAACTGGTTCTACAATAGTCACCTCCCCAGGGTTAATCGGTGGTACACCGGCTCCCGGAGCAACTACATTGTTGTTTTCCCCGTGAAATCCAAGACCATCATCGCCGTGTGCGGGTGCATTTTGTGAGTTTAACATGATTTAACCTGAGAACAAGAATTCTTGACAAGAACAAGTGTGAGAATATCGTGTGTTATCAGAATCAGTACCGAAATTATCACTATTATCTTTATCCCCACGGTGGGCGCCAAACTCTTTACCCTAAAATGCGAGTAACAATTAAACTTGTTTTGTGGTTTTAAAGATATGTGATTTAATCCTATACTAATTGGTAAACTAGGAATCAAACGTATAAGTTAAAGAAATAAGTTAAATCAAACCAGTCGTGTAGGCATACCTCGACCTCGAGCAAAGGCGACCTCGAGGTAAGTGAACAAGAACAGTAAAATAATAATAAACGGTTCAGATGAACAGTAGGCAAGAAAATGAAAATGTTTATTCTCTTCTCAATGATTGAATGGATCTTACAAATGATTGGGGTCCCCTTTATATAGTAGGGGAATCCTAAATGAGGTACAATTCTAATTGTAGTCGGGAATCTTATTATACAGTTGTCTAACCGCCGAGTACGAATCCGTTCCGAAATTTACGCCGTGATCTTAGGGCCACCGCGGGAATCTCGCTCTTTCTGTTATAAAATCATATGGTATTATCTCGAGGTTGGTCATACTCGGCCCCGGTATTCATCGAGCATTCCGATCTTCGAATATAGTATTCTACCATCGGGCTTGAGCCCGACCCATATCGAACTTGTCTCGATGGGACCCCTCGAGCCTACAAAATCGGGGACACATGATTTTACCGTATACACCTTCATTTTCTCCATAATAACATGACTTGTTGCATGTTGGATTCATTAATATAAAAGTTCATTCGTTAGTAAGAAAAATAAAATGAAAAGACATGTGGATTTCTTACGCTACCTTTCATTTTAAAGAATAATTTTGACACTTCGCATGTATTTGACTTACATATTAATGTCTTCTTCAATTTTTTTAGGGGTGAATTAACAAGGTCCACGTCAATATTATATAGGGGTAAATTTTCTCCTACCAGTTTAATTCTGCAGGGATATCGAGTTCTTAAATTTCTAATTTAAACAAAGTACTATGAATTTCATTCTTCATAATTTGTAATGTTTTCAAATAGATATAAAATCATAATTAAAGAAAAAACTTACTTCATTCATCTAAATAATAATTGCGTCAGAAAACTAAAATTTTTAAACCACGAATTATTCCCCATAATCTATTGATAGTATTATATTTTGGGTAAAACATAAAATTGATTGGCTGACCGAAACTATAGCATTCTCTATATGTATTATAATTTTTGGCTAGTGAATACAATTAATTTCGACCGACCAACAAATTTTTTGTATTTTGCCCAAAATATAATACTGTTAATAGAATATGGGGAATAACTTTTCATGGTTTTGACCAACCAATATATATATATATATATA
>NC_031998.1:22231340-22246552 GCF_001879085.1 Nicotiana attenuata
ATATATATATATAATATCTTATTGGGAAGTCGTTAAAAATATACATTTCTCTTATATTTTTTGAAAAATATCTAATACTATAACAGTTGAAGTACAATTTAGATCTCCTGCACACCTTTGTGGATATAAACTAACGAACCCGGTGGTTACCCCTCCATACATATGGACTGAACCAAACCTCTAATCTCTTCACAATTTCAATGGCGACTCTAAAAATTTCAACTAAACCATCAACAATGGCATACATGCAAAGCCAAATTCATCCCTTAAATCTCAAACCCTGTCCTCTTATCCACAATTCTCGAACTCTTGGTGTGTACAACAACAAAGGTGGCCGCACTTTTTCCTTTACTCTTACATGTAAGCTCAAAGTTAAAACAGTTAAAGGAACGGAAACCAACAATGAAAAAAGCGTTTCTGGTCAGATTACAGTGCCTGATTCTGATAGTGCGCCGCCAATTATTGAAGCAGAAGAAGGGTCTATAGGAAATGTTGAAAAGAAAATGGAGCAGAAAAATAGTGTTTCTGGTTCAGGAATGTTCAAGAAATTGCCTAGAAAAGTGTTGGGAATTTTGTCAAATTTGCCTTTGGCTATTGCTGAGATGTTTGCTGTTGCTGGGTTAATGGCCTTAGGTAAAATTTCAGCCGAGACTTAAAACTGAAATGCTTCTTTATTTCAGTGTATAGTTACATATCTGCAAATGTAGGTGTGAAAATGTCTGATAGTTTATTGAGGTACACTTAATACCTAGATAAATTATGATACTGATTAAGACTTACATGCCAGTTTCCTAATTTGCCTTAAAAGACAACTTATTTACTAGTAAAATTTAGTGAAATGTGCCGGACAAGCGGAATAGATGTAGAGGATTTATATAGTCGACCCCAACTGGTTCGGAATTGAGGCGTAATTGATTGATAAATCTAGTGTATTTCATTGCATATGTGCTATCAAAAGCGGATCCAGAATTTGAACTTTATGGGTTTAAATGCATAATTCTATCACCTCCATCCAATTTACTGGGTTCAAAATCTATTATTTGTACATATATAGTGAATTTTTCAATACGTATACATGGTCTAAGCCAAAAGTTATGGGTTCTGATGAACCAATAGCTTGTTCATTGGATACGCCCATGTGTGCTATATACATATTTTGATAGAGGCACAAATGGTAATTATGCGATTGTGCTGATTCTGTAGAAAATTTACCCAATTGCATCTTATCCTTGATAATTTATATAGTGATTCATATGTTCCCATGTATAAGCTTTTATCGTAGCTAATTTTGCTCAGTTTGTCTTTGTTTTGGCTTTGCACTTTTTATCCTTAATTATTAGCAGTAGGTGTTCTAATTGCTCATCTATTGCTGCAAAACATGCAGTATAGCCGTATAGGCACATTCATGTTCTGATCGGATTTCAATTTGGAGTTCTCATCCTATCTCACCTTTGCTACAAAATCCACAAAAGATATCTTGCTCTTGTGAGATCCCAAGTCCGTTTCACTTATTATAAATAAAGAAGAGAGATTCCAACTCAAATGTAGTATGGTGAAATTATTGTAATCCTGGAAATCTTAGCATACCAGTAGCTTTTTCCTCTGAAATCTAATATGAACCAAATTTTATAGTCTGTGTTAACTTATGAGTGGTAGGACCTGAGTAGTTGCGGATGATGCAGTATGGTGTAATTGTTGTCCAATAAGTGTTCTTATTCAAATGTTAAATTTGACTATAAACTTTTCGTAACGTCTTAAATCAACCATCCTGATCTCTTTTTCCTATTTATTTGTTCCTCTCAATTTGTGTATTGTTCAATAACTGTGGATTTGTCGTTTCTATTTGTCCCCCTGAAGGAACTTTCATTGACCAAGGTGAGGCTCCTGATTACTACTTTCAAAAGTTTCCCGACGATCATCCTTTCCTGGGTTTTTTCTCTTGGAGATGGGTTCTTACCCTTGGCTTTGATCATATGTTCTCATCACCGGTCTTTCTCGGAACATTGACTCTACTGGGAGCATCATTGATGGCTTGCACATACACAACACAGATTCCCCTTGTGAAGGTAGCAAGAAGGTCTGCTTTTGAGTTCACCTAGATGTGATTTTTCTTCTTCTTCTTGGGGTCCTTAAGCAAAACTGAGGCTAAAAATAATTGGTTAAATCTGCAGATGGTCTTTCTTAAACTCGGCAGAGACAATTCGTAAGCAAGAATATGCAGACACTCTGCCTAGAGCATCAGTTAAAGACTTGGGTGTTATACTGATGGGAAATGGATACGAGGTATAAACATAACATTGCTCCTTGTTTTCTTCTCGTTTTCTTTTCTTTCCTTGGTGTAGTAGTAGAAATGTCAAGATTATAAGGGTTTGTCATAGGAATCAGAAACTCTAGATATTTCATTTCAACCAATCAGAGGGATGCTCGGGTACATGGTAGAGAACTAAAAATGTTGTCTATAAGGCGGCTAAGCACTTCGACTTTCTTGAGAGAGATGAGATTCTTGTATGTATTTCTGTGTGCCGGCAACACTCTATAGAGGTTAAGACAGAGTGCAACTTCTTTTTTCTATTAGTCCTACTATTTTGGAAAGCGATGGTTTTTTCATGTTATCCAATAAACAGGAAGGACAATATGGGATTTTGGTTTGCTCCAAGATTGAACATTGATGTTATGCTGAATCATAGATCTGCTCGCTTCAATTATGACTTTCAGATTAACCTGTAGCAACCTCGGTATCTCCAGGTATTCTCGAAAGGGCCAGCTCTGTATGCATTTAAAGGGTTGGCAGGTAGATTCGCTCCAATTGGCGTCCATTTGTCGCTGCTGCTTGTAATGTCCGGAGGAACACTTAGTGCAACGGGGAGCTTTAGAGGGGCTGTGACTGTTCCACAAGGTTTAAATTTTGTCGTGGGTGATGTACTTTCACCATCTGGGTTCCTATCCACCCCTTCCGATGCTTTTAGTACAGAGGTTCATGTCAATCGATTCTCCATGGACTACTATGACAGTGGGGAGGTATGCAAAATCAGATTTTTTCTTTCTTTTTATTACTAAGGAGATATGCAAAATCAGCTTATGAGACAACTGTGTTTTCACCTTGTCTTTAATATGTGTTGTAGGTATCACAGTTCCATACTGATCTTTCACTATATGACCTTAACGGAAAGGAAGTAATGAGGAAGACTATAAGTGTTAATGATCCGTTAAGGTACGGGGGAATCACTATATACCAAACAGATTGGAGTATATCAGCGCTACAAGTACTGAAGGATGGCGAAGGTCCTTTTAATTTGGCTATGGCACCACTGCAAATGAATGGGGGTGACAAGAAGCTCTTTGGTACTTTCCTACCAGTCGAAGATGGTGATTCACCCAATGTTAAGGGAATGTATGTTATTTAACTACCGCACTATCTAGATAAATGTGTTTGAGCTGCTTGTTTTTCTTAATAGGGCGCACAAAGTGTAAGAGTTGACGATACAAATCTTCAACTTGCTGACTATCTTATGTCTTAAGAGTTCTTGTTATGTCAACTATTCTGATTTTTTTGTCCTTTTGGTGGCTCCAAATCCAGATCAATGCTAGCACGTGATTTGCAGTCAGTTATTCTTTATGATAAACAAGGAAAATTCGCAGGAGTCAGACGGCCTAATTCCAAGCTTCCAATTGAGATTGATGGAACCAAAATTGTTATTGTAGATGCAATTGGAAGTAGTGGCCTTGACCTAAAGGTAAGCGAGATGACTCCTAGCAACATTGAAATCCAATTGTTTTCATTTTCCTTTTTGCAATTGCCATTTCATATGAACCATGTTTTTACAGACTGATCCAGGAGTACCTGTTGTCTATGCTGGTTTCGGTGCTCTAATGCTAACGACTTGCATCAGTTATTTATCTCATACACAGGTAAAATCCTGCCAAATCATGTACAACTTTGAGACAGTAAATTTTACAAATCTCATTAGCTTTACATGTTTTTTTATGTGTATTGTATCTTTTCAAAAGCTATGGGCCTTACAAGATGGAACATCGGTGGTGGTTGGGGGTAAGACCAACCGGGCCAAGGGTGAGTTTCCTGATGCAATCAATCGCTTGCTCGATCAAGTCCCTGAATTAGTTGAATTATCTTCTCCCAAGGAATCTGATAGTCTCATGGCTTCTAAGTTGGAGTTGGAACGAACAGGACTTGATGTTTAACTAGCTGATATCGTACAAATAGGCATTCGTTCAAGAGATATCAGAAATGCAGATATCAAACTACTGATACTAAATCCTCAGCCATATTGATTGTATGGCTTTCGCTCATAGAACAAATTCTAGAACAAATTCTTGACCTGTAAAACAGTCGTTTTCCTTTTTTGGGGGGTATTACATATGTATAGATAAGTTTGTATTGGAAATATGTTTCTTGGGGTTAGCTGCTTTTTGGCATTCAAAAGTTCAAGAGTTGTATATGAACATGTGAAGTGTACTTTGTCCATACAGGAGAAAATGAAAGAGCAATGATATTGTATTTTTGACATTCATCTGAATATACACGTGAATATACAAGATAGGAGTAAGGTCTGCGTGCACATTACCCTCCCCACACCCACACTGTGGGAATACTAAGGTTTGCGTGCACATTACCCTCCCACACCCACACTGTGGGAATACACTTGAATATACAAGATAGGAGTAAGGTCTGCGTGCACATTATCATCCCCACACCCACACTGTGGGAATACACTGGGCATGTTGTTATTATATCTGAATACATGTGAAAATTTCCCTCTCATTTTGTTCAGAAAATGCAATTCTTCTAATTGACCATAGTAATGTACTCGCGGTATGACCTTTTTATGGTCTTTCAATGGAGTTTGATGATTTAATTACACTTCAGTTAGAAAGAAACAAAAGCAAATATGCTTCTTTGTAATTCTCTTGTGAAGTGAACCAAAATGGAAACTTGTAAGACCATTTAATTACGAAGGGATAAAATTAGACCAGTTCATAAACTTAAAATACTCACTAATTAATCACCTGTCTGAGTATTTGTTTTCTACCTTTCTAGGTTTGACGGAGACTTAAGACGGTTTAAACTGACAATTGCTTTCTCTGACAATTACTATTTTCATATGAATCGAATTTGATTCTTTTACTACTTTGAAGAGCTAAAAGGTTGAGTTTTTCGAACAACAGATATATAACATATCACATTGAATACATAAGAGCATGATACTTACGTTTAATGCTAGGGAATTGATAACATGAGGTCTCTAGTTTAAATTCCAGTAGGGGCAAAATATTAGACGATTTCTTCCTATTTGTCCAAGCTTTGATGAGTTACGAAGTACCTGTGCTGGTGCAAAGTAGTAGATACCCTGAGAAATTAGTCCAAGCTTTGGTGGACAGCGGAGGCAGAAATACTAAATGATTTCTTCCCATCTGTCCAACAAAACAGTCCAAGCTTAGATGACAGAGTTACCAAATATTGGTGCTGGTGCAAAGTAACAAATATCTCGTGAAATTAGTCAAGGTGCACACAAGATGACCCAAACAACATAGAAAATCTTCAACATCTTGAAATAGCAAGAACTAAGTAGGCATTTGAACACTTCATTTCAAAAGAAAAAGTTTGCCAAAGTTGAAGATTTTATAATCTAATGGAAATTGCTATGTACTTGAAATAATATTTCAATATTTCACTTGAACTCGATTATTAAAGTTCAATATTTAAAAATATTGAAATAGCGTATACTGGTAATCGCTAGGCACGCCCTAAAATTGCCTAGGACCAAACCAAACTAGGCACGTCCTCGAAGAAGTGCACGAAGGCCACTGTGGAGCCCATACTGGTAATCGAGCCCTCGTTAGATGCCTCATACGGCCAGGCTATTACTGGCCCACCATGAAAAAGGAAGCCGCCGACTTCGTTAGAAAGTGCGAACAATGCCAAAAATATGCTCCAATGATCCACCAGGCAGTCGAACACCTACACTCAGTCACATCGCATTGGTCGTTCATCCAATGGGGGATGGACATCGTGGACCCCTTCCAGCAGGACTAGGTAATGTACGATTTCTTTTGGTTTTAACTGACTATTTTTCCAAGTGGGTAGAAGCAGGTGCATTCGCCAAAATACGCGAACAAAAAGTTATCACATTCATATGGATAAACATCATATGCCGCTTCGGCATCCCCAAAGAAATCAGTTGTGATAACGGACCCCAATTCACCGGAAAAAAGACCGTCGAATTTTTCGAGAAATGGCACATCAAGTGAATACGCTCCACGCCATATCATCCTACAAGCAACGGTCAGGCGGACTCCTCCAACAAAACAATACTGAACATCATGAAGAAGAAGCTTGAGGACGCCAAGGGACTGTGGCCAGAACTGCTACCGAAAGTGCTAAGGGCATATCTCACCACGCCAAAAACAAGCACAGGAGAAACGCCATATTCACTAGTCTATGGGACTGACGCAGTGATACCAGTCGAAGTCGGTGAACCAAGTTTGAGATACTCCAACAAGAGCGGACCAAGTAACGATGAAAGCAGAAAGCAAGACCTCGACGAAACAGATGAGCGAAGAGACATGGCCTACGTGAGAATGATAGCTCAAAAACAGCAAGAAGAACGGTACTACAACAAAAATGCCAAAGTCAGACCACTCAAGGTAGGGGACCATGTACTCAAAGCCAAAACACAAGCGAGCAAAGATCCACGGGAAGGCGAACTGGGAACCAATTGGGACGGACCATACAAAGTCACGGCAACAGCAAACATAGGATCATTCCAACTAAAAACAATGGAGGGAAAACTATTACCAAACAATTGGAACGTCACCCACCTCAAGTACTTCAACTTCTAAAGACGGACGTCCCCCAAGTCGTACTCTTTTTCCCTCACCCGAGTTTTGTCCCAATTGGGTTTTCTCGGGGAGGTTTTTAATGAGGCGACGAAGAGGGCGTCTCAGAGTTTAGGTATTAAGTTCATCGCCCGGCCTATCGACTACTTCTCTAGGCCGAGCGATGAAGGGACTAGATAGACTGGGACTCCTCGAATGTATGTATGGATCTAACAGAAACATGTAATATTCTCCAATGAATAAACAAAGCAGTATGACATTCTTACACAACACCAAATGTACACAATCACGCCAACGCAAAGGAAATATACATTCGATCTCACTTGAATTATTTTCTAAAGTCTACATTCGACCTTGCTCGAATTGATATACATTCGACCTTGCTCGAATTAATATACATTAGACCTCGCTCGAATTAATATACATTCGACCTCGCTCGAATTAATATACATTCGACCTCGTTCGAATCGATCTACATTCGACCTCGCTCGAATTAACGTACATTCGACCTCGTTCGAATCGATCTACATTCGACCTCGCTCGAATTAACATACATTCGACCTCGCTCAAATTAACATACATTCGACCTCGTTCGAATCGATCTACATTCGACCTCGCTCGAATTAATTTACAATCGACCTCGTTCAAATCAACTTACATTCGATCGATTGAAGGTCGGGGACTTCCTCACAAAAGAAGACACTCACAAAAAAAATGAAGAGCTGGAAATACACAGCAAAAGACAACTGTTCCATTTCAATCATTTCCATTCCAATACATTTTACAAAGGGCTTGAAAGACTCCCCCACCAAAAGAGAACAGCAAAACACAAAAACAAAAAAAAACAAGTATAAAGACTTCACGCCGCATCATCACCGACGTCACCAGCATACTCGTCGTCATACCAAGGGTCGGAGGCAAGCCCATCTAAGGCGTCTCCATCATCATACCCGCTGGGCGTACCAGGATCATAACCACAGGCGTTACGAGTTGCACGTGCCTTGACACGAACATCCTCAAGTTCCGCCTCGGAAATCTTCCCAGCCGTCTTCAGAGACCTGTATATATCAGGTTGGGCCTCAGCATGAACCCAAATTTCATACAACTCCCATGACACATCGGGATTGGCAGAAGTATGAGATGTAGACGGCTGGGCCTGCTGTTGCACCTTCTCGGCTCTTAGGGCGACAACCTGCTCATTCAGCTCAGACAGCTCCGCCTCCAAACCCCCAATTCGCTCCTCAAACCTTGCCTCCTTGAGCGCCGAAGTTTTTGCCTCAGTACCCGCTCAGACCTGCAAGCACGAAGGACGCACCCTAAGCTGCCTCCGCCACAGCGGCCATTTTGACTTTCTCAGCTCGACCAAACTCTTCGACCCTGATGCTCAACTCATCCCTCAAGTTGACGGCCTTTGTTTCACTCTGCTCGAGCTCGACCCTTAAAGACGCCACCTGCGCCTGAAGGTCAGTATTCTCAGTCGTCACTCCCTTGCTCACCTCGAGCTCATCCTCCTTAGCCTTCAACGCCCCCTCAAGCACGCTGCATCTGCCTATGGCCCTCATAAGCTCCTCGTCTTTCTCCCTCAACTCCTCATCTTTCTGCTTGAGCCCATCGGGGAGCATCTGGAACTGGCCATCCTGGTTAAGTAAGTCGACTAGCGATCGGTGCTTAAAGGTACTCTCAGTACTTGGATACCATCTTCTTGAAGAGGGCCGTCCTTCGCTTTTCCCGCCGATCACGCTCGATCTCCATGATGAGGGTCTGACATGCAAAAGAAGACAGGTCAGCGGAAGTAAATTACACATACGAAATGAACTAACCTAACATGGGAAAAGCAAACTTACCCGCAAGGCCATGCCAGATATACCCAACGACAAATCCGCATCCCTCAGTGTCTGCAGCGTCCTGTTCTCAGAATCCGCGCACAGAGGAGCAAAGGCCGACACCGCCTATTCCGAGTTGTCCAAGAGGTCATAATCTACGGGATGACTATGTGCTGAACAGGCCCTTCCGTCCTTATCTCCACTCGGGTGAACCTCTCCTCAAAAGCCCACACCTCCTCGGGGTCGACATAGGAGCCCGACCCATCATCTTCTACGAGGACGGTTTTATCCCTTCCATCCGCTGATAATGAGTCTACCCCGGCTATTCGTGCAGGTTCCCTTCTGTCGTAGGTCCCTTCAACCTCTGACGGACTTTCCTTCGTGACGATAGCCGGTGTGGGAGCAGCCTCAATGCCCAGTAAGGGCGCCAACTCCGCATCCAAATCAATAGGCCTTTCCGACTCGGTTTCAGCAACACCGACCCTTCCAGTCTCCACCCTATGCCTTTTCCTCGGTATCGCCTCCTCCTCATCATGAGATGACTCGTCCATCAGGTGCAGGACGCGGTGATCAGAGGTCTCAGCCGACGTAACAGCTACATGTGGGGCAGAATCACCCAACGGCGGAGCTAGAGCTTGACCTTCTCGTACAGACTTAGCCAGTACGAATTGCATTCCAGCCGAAGCGACCGCTTGGCAGAATGTGGGCACTGGAGCCTTCGCCTTCTTGGAAACTCGCCGACCTGGCGCAAAAAGAAAATCATGTCAAAAGAAAAGATGACAAAACGGTGGTAAGCTATAACGAAAACGAAAGGGTCATGGAAATGAGAATCAGAATCACTAGTCGAAGGCTTGGGCCCGAACCGCTTGTCAAAGGATGCCCAGTCGCGAATCCCCACAGTATGAGGTAAGACGCGAGTTACCCAGTCTACGATATCAGGAACCAAGGGAGGTGGACACTTACCATCTGAAAGTAGAAAGACATAAGCAAGCCAGAGATAAAAAGAGGAGGGATAAACAAAATATATGATGAACGGTAAAAGGCCCTTACGATTGAAGTTCCATTGCTCAGGGAACCCGGCTGGGTCCACCACTACGTGCTCGGTCCTGACGAAGAAGTAATTGCACCAAAATCGGCGGTTCGCCTTGTCATCCATCCCCGCCACTAATCCTTTGGTCCCACGGTGGCGGAGATGAATCAGCGTGCCTATGTAGAAACTAGGCGAGAAGAGATGTAGCAGATGACGAATGGAGACTTCGCAGCCGGCCAACTCTGCGAACTTCGCTAGCATAAAAAAGGCTTTATATAGGTAAGGGGAAAGTTGTGCCGGGCAGACGCTATAAAAGCGGCAGAACTCCTCAGCGAGTGGGGGAAGAGGAAGAGAGTAACCCACTAAAAATGGATAGGCGTAGAAAGCGCAATACCCGGACCGGTGAACTTGTACTGCGTCGTTCCCCGCCGGAACAATATCGACGTGAGCAGGGATACGGAATTTAGACCACATGTCAGATTTTTTGTTTCAACCTCATGACTGATAGTACCTGCTCAGGAGAAGGGGCAGGTTCTTTTGGGAAATCATTTCTGACCAACGTGTTCCGAGGAACAATCTCCTCCACGGTGGGAAAACTTTCGTCTTACGCAACCGTGGGTTCACCGCTACCGGAGGGCATGGCTACCGACAAAGGGGTGGCATCGGAGACTATGTCGGAAATGTGAGGAGAGTTTGTCATTTTTGCAGCAATGTGTATAGAGTAGAGCTGGAAGGAGAGTATCAACAAGAAAAGAAACTGGAAGCTAGTGCTGAAAAACAGAAGGAAATCAGAGATAAGGGTTAGAGAAGAAGTAGAAGAACAAGCAAGGTGTAAATGGGATATGAAGTGCGAAAAGTTTCATTTCTGAATCTCCCTTCCTCTATTTATAAGATATTGGGGCGCCCAAATCGATGCAAGAAGCTGCCACTGACACCAAAATCGAAGCAATAGAGGTACTGGAAACCATGCATTGCATCGGGAAGATGCGTAATGATGACGCGCATGGCCATGACATCATCCTATGTTAACCACGCCAACCACAGCCTTTGAGCCGATCAGTCTTCAATTCGATATCGACCAATTGAGCTCGATTCACCACGGCGGAGTATTTTGTGATTAGATGCAGATAAAGTCCGCTCATTGAGGACTCTCAGAGAAAGACCTCAATAAGCGGAGGGACTAACTGTATGGGTCAAAATTAGGTCGAGTTTAGTGAATGCAAACGGACGAGCGAAGGCCGAGGTCGAAACCAAGCACGGTCCAGTGGCGAGGAGTCGCCCAGAGAGAGACCAACGCTGAGGTCGAGTAGAGAACAAATAGCAACATGGTTAGAATATTCCTAGGATTATGAATAGGAATATTCCATCCCCCAATTGTACTTTTTATGGTTTTTTAGGAATATCCCTTATAAATAAGAGGAGAGAGGGACCGAAAAACCTCCTCGACTTTTGATAAAAGAACATCTAGTAAAGAGTTGACCATAAAGAATATACAAAAGCTTGTCTTGTCTCCTCTGTTTGATTCCATGACAAAACATTCCTCTTTAGTTCACAAGATCCAAGAACACATTATTCACTTCCATTGTTTGCTGTCACACGTTATAGTCAGAGGAAGGAATCATCCATCTCATCCAACATTTGGGTGACAAATTCCTTCTTATTACATTAAATATCATTTGTCACATTTATTGCATGTTTTCATTCTCATATTTATTAATAGTCATTGAGCATTACCTCGGCATTCATTGACCTGAACACGGTCCCATACCATCCTAGTTGTTGAACTTCGGATGCGGAGTTTATTACTTCTAATTTGGATTCATCCCTTATCTATTTATTAAATTGGTTTAATAAAAAGGGCTTAAAACTTTTTGGTCAAACACCAATATTGTAAAAAACCTTATATTTAGACTGTTCAAAGAAGATACAAAAGAATGAAAAGAAAGGATAAAAAGAAAAACCTCAAAGCGAATAACGATGAAATGTAACGGTGGGGGAAGAAGAGTTGGGTGTTCCTTTTCCGATGTCATGTGCAAGCCACGTAACTATGCCGTTAGTTTGAAGGATCAACATCTTATTCCGTTAGCTAGACTAAATCTGCTCAGTATTTGTAAACTAGGGGATGCAAAATGCTCACAATTATATATAGAGGACGATATTAAATCTTTTCTCAAACATAGAGGACAATTTTTACTAAAATACCTCCCTGAAATTATTACAACTTCTGCGAAAAAGCAACTGCCAATTCTGTGAAAGTCTCCAGCTATACACTCTACTCACGTACAGAGTACGGTTTTCAACTCACGCCAAAACTCAAGTCTCCTCTCTCACCATTGATCAAACCAACAAAAAACCTTTTTTGCAGAGCAGAAGCATATTTCCTTTGTGTTTCCTCTCTCGTTTCTCTCTCTATTTCCTTGTAATTTGTTGTCTCATTTCTCTTCAGAAGTTGAACAAAAAAGGTTACCCACTTTAGGGAGGTATTGTGCTTTCCCTTCTTCTTCTTCTTCTTAAAATGTTACTTATATCGTAGAAGCACAGTTGTTATATCATATTCTCTCTCTTTTCTTTTTGTTTTCTCTTTTCTTCAAGTGATCAGTGTATTTTCTTACTTTTTTATTGTTCAGTATATATTTCATTTTTTTGTTTGTGAAGCGGGTTTCTGTTATAGACTGGGTTTTGGTTTACAGTGGCTGATACATGTGAATGAATTTTTGGCACAAAACTTTTGAAAAAAAGTATAATGGTTAGGATTTTGGCGCTTAATAGCTTTTGCGTTTTTGACTTCTCACTGGGAAAAAAAAATCTCACTCAAAAAATGGCTTTTGGGTTTTTGAAAAAATAGAGCTTGCATAGTGTAGGTTTGGAATTGACTTGTGTTTTGATACTTTTTCTTTTTACTACAAATGCTCTCTTACCTGTGTTCACCTACTGTTCATAGGTCTGTCACTCAGTTTCAAATTCTGGCGATATATTGAAAATTTTACTAGAATCTTCATTTTCCCCCTTTTATTGATGCAAACTTTTGTTAACTATGGCAAATAGGGCGACACTTGCAAAAAATTATTGTTGATGGCATCATCTGACGAAGAGGGTGAAATTGTTCCAAACTGTATAACAAATTACCATTTCGTTGGCTGCAATGGAGAACCTGTTTCATTTTCCATTTTGCCTCTACAGTGGGGGGATGATGATGATGTAATTGGAGGGGCAGTGAATAATAATGTGGAGATATATTTGCGTGGAACTGCAGATGATGGTCTTCAGCACATTTATAAGAAGGTTCTAGCTTGGAGATTTGAACTTTCTTATGCCCTGCCTGAAATTCATGTGCTTTCCAAAGATAAAATTTGGATTAAACTCCTTAAACCTCGAAAAAGTTACGTAGATACTATTAGAACAATACTCATCACCGTTCATTTCCTCCACTTTGTGAAGAAGAATCCAGAAACATTTGGAGAGATTGTGTGGAATCACATTGGGAAAAGTTTTAGGTACTGAAATGTTACTCCTAAATCCTTTAAGGGTGTGTTTGGTATGAAGGAAAAATATTTTCCTAAAAAATAAATGATTTTTTACCTTTTTTTGGTTATTTGCAAGTAAGCACAAAAAATTTATCCTAAAAGCAGTTATATAGAATATAGGCAAATACATGGGGTGGGGTGGTCGGGGAGGGTGGAGGTCGAGGGTAGGGCAGGGGGTGGGAATGAGAGGGTGGACCTGGTTAGTGGGTCAGGGGGGTCGGGATTCGGGGTGGGGTGTTGGGGGTGCGGAGGAGATAATCAGTTTCACTTATGGAACTCGTTTCCCGACTCCCACTAGGGAAGTCATTTTCTTGATTTTTAAGGAACTTGTTTTTTCTAGAGAAAATATTTCCAAAACATTTTGATCAACCAAACACGGGAAAATCCATGCCATACACCCCCTAAATATTTTGTTGTCAGTTTTAGTTATAATGGAATTCACTAAATCAGTTCTTTTAGTGCATACGAGGTACTACCTTGTAAAGATGATCTGCTAGAGCATATGCCAACAATCAAAGAAGCTGCAAGGAGGGATAAAGATATATCTAGTTCCAAGGTTGTGATTCTTTTATTATTGGTATAATTATCTAGTTCCAAGGTTACCTAATTCTCTTGGTGCATACTGCATAGGTTGTTGAATGGAGTTAAGTATATCTCTTTTCTGTATGACCAGCATTATATGCTTAGTTGAGCATGTGTTTAAATGCTTGAGGTCCTTACTGTTCTTCTAACTTTAGTTCCTAAGTTGTTCACATGTCATTGAGAGAGACCATCATTAAACTCAGCCGAGAAGTTTAAGGTCAGATTAGCTAATATCAGTGCCATATCAGAGACCTATATGTTTAAGGCTGAAGATATATTTCAGTGTAGCATGGGTAGTCTGATCCTTATTCGATGTGTCGCTAGGGGTCTGTCATTTATTTGCTTTTGCAACTTATGTGGGCTACTGCATCTTGTCCTTTGTGGAGAACTAGTTCTTTTAGTTGCTAAAATGGAGTCTTACCTTGTTGTGCTATCACTCGCTTCTGCTTTTTAACTGTATATACGTTAACATTTCTGGCATTATCCTGTATTGATATTTACATTTTGAAACAGAATTTGAATGCATTTCTTTTGGAGACATCACAAAAGAGGATAGACGATAATGAGGTTAGATGCAATTTATATGTTATCTCATTTTATTCTTCATTAAGAATTTTCAGTTCTTAATTGTGGTTTGTCTAGCAGTGCAATCGAGCAAAAAAGAGACCCCACTTTGTTATTGAGACCAATAACGATGCTGATAGTGGTACCAATGATGATTCAGATGAAGATGAAGATGAAGATGAACAATTTGATCATGTTTGTGCTCTTTGTGATGATGGGGGAGAACTTTTGTGGTAACTCAGTATTTCTAATATAAGCTCTCTAAATGTTGCCAATGTGTGTTAACATTAAACATGGGCAAATAAAAGAAAATTTTGGTCAAAGTAATTAGAAGTGCTAAAATTAACATAACTAACTCAGAAACTTTGTTACTGATGACTTTCAGAACAACTTAAGTACGTCATGCAATCATTTTTTTTTCTCGAAAAAATAATGGTTTTAGTGATGTAATACGGGGGAAATCCCTTGTACAAGGTGCATACGAAAAGTGAAAAATCTCAAACAGAAGTATGTTTCTCTACCAGGAGCATCCAACAGGTATACCAATTGGAATCTCATGGGTGCTCCAAAAGTTTAGAAGACAAAAATGGAACTTTGCAAATGTAACTCAAATCACTTCAATACCCATCGATTTCTTTCTTTGCAGATTGATTACAAGGGGTGCAATAGGGGCACGTCCCATGCTTTATTTCTTCCTTCTTGTCGTTCTGATTTTCCAGCTATGGAGCGTTTACTGTACCCTCCATTATCCATTCAATTCCGTACTGGTTCCAAGCAACATTTCATAATAAATGCGCTAGCAGATAGTAACCGGTATCCTCCCTTGAGTCCCCC
>NC_031998.1:22246572-22276940 GCF_001879085.1 Nicotiana attenuata
CCCCCCCCCGCATGTGTATTACCAATTAACGTTCAACCTTCTTCCTTTTTACTTTTCGTCTAATTTCTCTGTTGTTAAGATGGTTTCTCATGTTTCTAACCATGCAAAAAGGCGGTACTTACCAGACCGAGAAGTGACGGTAAACCATTTTTTCCCTCCTTAGCAGCTTAAAGTAGAATGATTTGGTTGTGAATGACTTATTTCTCTATCCTTCCCATTCCATGTATCATGACTAGTGATATTTGTTGCTTATACAAATGTCAAAGTTTGGAGCCTCACAAAATTTCAATCTTACAGATTTCTACTAAATTTAGGTCCCGCAGAATTTCCACTTCCTCCTTGATACTAGTTTATCTGAAAAATGTTTGTAAATTGTTGGTACAATATGTTGGAAATTGTGGGGGAAGACATTTTATAGGAATGATCTACACACCATCTCTATTTCCAAAAAGTGACTTTGGCTCCGTTCCACACTTTGAATCTGATAGGCTTCCTTCCATCTCTCTTCATTATACAGGGAGATAGGACTAGATATTGTGCAATGATCTGATTAGTCCTCCAATCCGACTTGTCTATGCAATGTTCTTTGCCGCTGTGACCCTTTTCTCTATTATTTGTTTGTCTATAGTGAACCTTTAAATCAAATAGTAGGGCCTCTTTAAAACCCTCAAATCCCTCGCTCATACAGAATCTTGGTAGGAGTCATAACCATCTTTTAAATGATCAAGTGGGTACTTCTTGATCTCTTCATTTGTATCTGACTGGAAATTCCTCTGCAGTTTCTCCAATATGTTTGGCAAATGGGAAACAGAGCTATCATGTAATCATCTTTTCTGTAAATTGTATTACAGGCTGAATGTTAAGTCAAAACAAGGTATCATAGTGCCGTGGAAAATTGTCCCAAAGAGCACTTCCAATGCTTGAGGATGCTACATCCAATTTAATGAAATTAGTCCTTTGATCAATCTTAAGAGCATCTAGCAGAGTATGGAGATCGAGTACACTGGCTAGCATCACTACTTGGCTTCTCCGAAAAGTGATGCTTATTCAAGTGAGGGTTTGAAATTGTACACTAGTGATTACAGTTTCATTCTGCACCACTTAGGGGCAGGGTTCGTCCCTCTAGAAGTCTTCCCTTTCTCCAATATTCACAGGTCCACCGTCCACCCTCCTTCAAAAGATTTTAAGAAAATAATTTTTGTCGCATTTAAATACCACGGAGCATAACTCCAAATCACAAAACTTCAAGTCTTTTATCCCTAGCCTCCACAATCTTACCCTTCTCCTTCCGTCCAAGAAATATAAGTAGAGCTTGATATTGGTCCCGTCAATCCGTTCTTTTAGAATTTAGCTGGTCTGATCTAAAGAACTGAGTATCATAACAAAAGTAACTAGATTTTTTATTGGACCAAGTTATCTGGCTCCTCTCTATATCTTAAAGATACAAGAGAAAAAGAGGCTAATAAAAGAGATAGCAGTCAACTCTTTTAGAAGGCATGTGATTGCATCTATTTTGTCGCTGCCTTTTGATTGGCTAAATCGTTTCTATATAGTGTTTTGACGTGGATTTACTTTCATTCACTTGTGTGATTTTAATCCTAAGATTGTTCGTGAAAAATTATTGTTTTTGTCCTTCAACATTTTGCAGAGTATAGTAAAGCTTTAATCTTGTCTGTCTGCATGTCTGTCAGTTGTGAAGGCCGCTGCATACGATCTTTCCATCCGTCCATAGAATCTGGAGTTGAATCTTCTTGTGAATCTCTTGGTTACAGAAATCTACAAGTAGGAGTCTGAAACTTTTGATCCTTGTCCTGGTTTCTCAAATTTTTACTTCTCTCTATATTTGGCATCATGTAAGGGCTTATCAAACTTTTCTAGGAAGTGCTTAAAGTTTTCAGCATATGGTTGTTTGTAAAGTTTTAGCATGTTGCCTTCTTTTAACAATCAAAAGAAGTTTTAGCATGTGGCTGTTTCACAGGCAATCCAGACCTTCTTGTGCAAAAATTGCCAATATCAACAACATCAATGTTTTGCTTGTGGCTTGTTGGGGTCATCTGACAAATCATCTGGTGCAGAGGTTTGAATTTCTTGTCCATTATATACAAATAGGAAAATCTTAAGGGTAGAATCTATAAAATGCCAAAAGTTCTAATTTTCTTCTTTGACTTGAAGATAATATTTCACCTATTTCTATGTTGTAATATCTGTACTTATTGTTGAGATAGCTGATTCTAACAGATTAGCAGATTCCACTAATGATTATTTATTGGAGTTAACTCCTTTTTTTTAATTTATTTATTTCATTTGGTTAATCTTTTGTGGTATGGAAGCCTTATATCATCACTCAATCTTGTTTTATATCTCTCAACATCTATCCCCGACCAATTACGAGCTATGTTGCTCGGACTCTCTCAAAATGTTGCTGGGTGTGTCGGATCCTCCATGTGATTATGACAATATTATGTTATTGTTTTTTTGAGAGTGTGCAGCATAGATTACGAGAAGATTACGAAAATATTATGTTATTTTTGACCTCCTTTTTTGGAGAGTCCGTGCAACATAGATTGCAAGAAGATGAATATTTAGTTATAGTAAACATGTCTTTCACAAAACCATTTTGGGAGCTTTTACATGTGCACAAGTTTGAAAAATCTTAAAGCATTAAGGCTAACACCAGATCTAGACAAAAGGCAAGTAGCTTGGACCTGTATTTTATTTAGGTCTAGCTTCTGTTTGAAATAGAGAAAACGATAAGGCACTTGTAGCATACCATATTTCAATGGATTGACGTAATTTTTCTACCGCGTGTACATTCTTTTTTAGTTGATACCATTTGATACCCATCGTCTGTATAAAAGGCTGCGGAATATAGATTCAAGATGAAATTTACCATCATTAGCCCCTTTTTGATTATTAAGACGTTACTCCCTATGCTTGAAAGTAGATGAACTGATTTGGCTACAGTAAGAAATGTCTTAGTCGTCTAGACTATGCTGGTGTTTGGTTAAAATGTGTCTCAAATAATAGTTGAGATGTGTGAAGTGGCTACGTTCCCAACGGAACAGCGTGATACTTAGTAACAGGTTAGAAGTACATTAATAAGGCCTAATGGAAACAATAATAGAAAAAATATTCAAACTTGATGTTTCAAATATGTGTCCTTTCCCAGTGCCTTTAGTTTAAGAGAAAAAAGAAAAAAAGAAAGACACGAATCTTCTCTTACAGCATCTGTGGAGCAACTGTTTTCTCAATCTATACATGACTTAAAGCTTGTTGAAATTGAGCTGACTCTGTATCTAAATTACAATGGTTTCACAGGGCATTTTCTTAGCTAAAACAGTGATTATCAATTTTTTATGTGTTACCATTCTTCAATTCCGTCAAGAGGCTGATATTGGACTATTGGGTAAGGTGGAGGGGTGTTGCAGCACTGACATGGGGTCTGTGGGAAGCTTATTAAGCAAGGAGGAGCGTATGCTAAATAGGTTTGAGGGATGATTGAAGGAATGAATTGATCAGGTTTAAGGTAAAATTGCTTCTGTTATGAGGATATAGAACCAGATCTGACTGCAGTAAAAGAAATGCAGGAAACCGCTATTTTACAAAAAAACGCAGAAAACCAAGAGAGAACTTTTTTTTTTTGGGGGGGAGGGGTGTGTGTTGCTAGGATTAAAGCGAGTTGACCGTTGACATATCAGATTCTCAAATATACGTTCGTCTTCTACTTACTACCTTCTGAAAAATTGCATGTAATTTTTATCATAAAATAGGAAATGTTTAATCCTCTTGGTCCTTGAATTTGTGGCTGAGCTCCAATTTCCTGCAACTAGGAAGATTTCCTTACCAACATAGCTAATAACTTGCATAAGTTTATATTCCATTTGTCAGCTTCCTGTCACGGAACATACTCAAGGAAACAAGAACATAATCTTTTACCCGTCCGTTCCGTCTGTTTTGCATTTTGCTCAAATGAAGAGCCTCAGAAAGGGGCTGGAGTTTCTGCAATGTTAACCAGAGGCATTTCTGATTCCCAGAATATGGACGAACTGGAAATTGCATAATACTGGAGATACTGATAAATATTTCTTCTACGTATCTGCTATCTCTTCATATCACTGTTTATACTATTTTAATATACAATTTTCTCACCTATATTTTATTTGCACAATGTCCCGAAGGTCTTCCCTTGCGTTTCTGCAACTTGTGGACACTTCTTTCATCCTAAATGCGTCTCAGTGTTACTTTTCCCTGGTGATGAATGTCGAGCCTTAGAGCTGCAGAAGCAAATTGTAGCTGGAGAATCATTTACTTGCCCTGCTCATAAATGTTTTGTCTGCAAGAAAGGAGAGGATAAAAAGACAATTGAGATGCAATTTGCAATTTGTAGACGCTGTCCAAGGGCATATCATCGCAGATGCTTACCAAGGTTTTCCTTAATCCTACTGTCTTGATTTTGAATGCTTTGATCAAATATACTAATGGCGAAAGAGGTATTGGCATCTCATGTTCTGTGTTCTCTTGTTGGCTCTTCTAAGATGTATTGCTTTTGAGCCCTCCGATTATGACAAGAACATCCAGAGAAGGGCTTGGAATGATCTTTTGCCCAGTCGTATCTTGATATACTGTATGTAAGTATCATCTGGAACTTCAGGAATCATGAATATTCATGAGAATTTCTGTTAAAAAAATTTACCAAGCCTACCTCTGCCCAGGGACCACAAGATTATTCCTATAATTGGGACTCCAAAAAGAGACCATATCCTATTCCCACATGTTGTTGGGAAAGCAAACTCACCATCTTCAGGACCTTTGAGGATTCTCTCACGAAAGAGTAAGGTTCTTGGTGCTCTCACTGAAACAAGTGTCGTGAACATGAAAAAGCCTTTTGAAGCGAGGCACAATGCTATTAAAGTTGGTGATTCTTATGGAAAAGGTGCTAAAATGGCTTATACAAGCTCTTGTTCTATAATTGGTCAAACTATTAAGTCTATTAAATATTACATCTTTGTCAGGAAAACCATGTAAGCCTCCAACACAAGAAAGAGGCAAATTGAAGGCGCCACTGGGTACAAAGTTGGTCTTTGCCCCACAAAGTACTTATAGTGGCAAGACAATGAATGTCCGACCAGCTATGCCAGTGATGAAGAAGGCCAGCAGTTCACGGGAATTGGAAGATAATGAAATGAAAAAGAGGTGCTTAAATGGACTTCATCATGTTCTTAAACTTGAATCCTCTTTCCCTTTGTTTCAAATGATATATTCCATCCATGTTAGAACTTTAAATGGATGTTAAATGCATTTTGTTAAACCTATTTACTTTGCATTTTATACAGAATGATGACTTTGATAAAAAACTCTACCTCTTCGTTTAATGTGGAGGAATTTATAAATGAGCAGAACCGGAAATGTATCGATAGTAACTCTCGAAAAGTTTTCACAGACAAGGCCATTACCTTGGGAAAAGTTCAGTGTTCCGTGAAGGTATATCTACTAGTTCAGCATTGAAGAGATGTACTCATGAATTTTGAATTTTTCTTCTAATTTCTTCTGCAGTCTCCTCTTATAGAAAATCTGTCCTCTTTATGTTCTGGACCAGGCTATTGGAATAGCGTTGAAGAAACTAGAAGAAGGACACAGCATTGAAGATGCGAAAGCTGTCTGTGAACCAGAAATTCTCACTCAGATTTTCAGATGGAAGGTTGCTCCATAGGACCTAAAAATGTTCTTACACATGAACACAGGCTTTCTATATTCTTGCTCCTGACTTGATGTATTATTTTCTGATTTAATTTGTTGACAAGTTTCTTGCTCGAATGTTTTATGCTGTGTGGTGAAGTATGTTCCCCTTGGTGGGTCATACATAGGAAGTGCATGTCATGTACAACAAATCTGAAAGAAAGAGGAGTGTTGATATGGCATATCAGAGATACTTGTAACCGAAAGAAAGGATAGGGAAAGAGCTTCTAGGTTTTAAATCAAGCCCGACAAAAAGTGTAACAACCCCTAGTTCTCTCTCGAATTGCTTGGACTGGATGGTGGTGATCTAGTTGTAGGAGTATATTAGAATATTGATTCTAGTAGTTGCACCAATAGAATTCTGATGCACTTTGACAAGTTCCCACATGTGATTAAACAAGATGCTTGTCATAGCTACTGGTTAACTGACTCCATAGGAACATGAATTATCTTGTGCAGAGAATATAACTCCCTTTGATGGTCTAGCTGATACCTAGTCTAAAGATCAAACCAAAATCTGCCTCAGCTGCTGGAAGTTGCTGCATTGATGCGTGCTTGAAAACTATATCCTCTATTAGCTCGTGGAAAAGAATCCCTAGCTATTCTTTCTTATGCACTTTTTAGGTTTCTCTGGATCGTTTCTTGCTTAAGACTAGACAAATATTCTGTACCTAAAGGTAGTCCCTGAACTTCCACGCGTTGCATCACAATAAGTTATGCATCACGGCAATTAAAGTTTTTATTTCCATGAATATTGTTAACTTTTTACGAGTTCCACATTCTTATTAGTGTGAAAAGATAGATTCTTATTGTATGTCAGCATTTGGAGAATTGGCACTATTGCTTTTGTGTTAGAGTGGAAATGTAATTTTTTTTTTGGGGGGAAAATGCTTATTTGGTTCACCTTGATGTTCTCAATATCTCGTGTATAAGGAGAAATAATGATCTTGAAAATTATTAAAGGAAGATGTAAATCTTAGTGTCAATAACCTATTCTTACAGTGAGATATGGTTGATGGGGCATTTCGTGGTTGTTTTTTATGGACGATTTGATGAATGATTTGCAAATATTTCATTTTCTGTCTTGGATGTTACAGAAGAAGCTAGGATCTTATCTTGCCCCTTTTCTTAATGGCATGCGCTATACATCTTTCGGTCGCCACTTCACGAAGGTGGACAAACTGAAGGAGGTATGCACTTCTTTTACATTTTTTATCGGATCTTGTATCTCAATGGAAGTGATAATAAAGCTGCATTGTACTAGTAACTAAACTCTGTCTTCCATCTTCATAATTTTTCTAATCGATGCAACTTTAAAACTTACTCGATAAAGCCAGTGTACTAGTAAACCCTGTCTTCCATCTTCACAGCTTTTCTAATCAATGTGACGTTAAATCTTACTCCAGAAACATTCTACATTACGGAACAGATGAATACCCTGGAATTTCGTATGCATGTTTTCAGTTCTCTAACAAGGTTCACCAGGAGTGCTTCTTGAAAATAATTAGAGCAGTATAATTTTGGCATACGATGTAAAAGTTACAATAGTAAACATTTTCGACACTAATAAAAAGACTAGGTGATTCTTCGCATGTGCCCAAGCCTTGGTGGGGAGAGTTACTAGGTACCTGTGATGTTGGAAGGTAGCGGGCACCTGGCCGAATATTAGAGGTGCGCAAGCTGGCCCGAACACTACCGTCACCCAAAAAAATAAGAGATTTCAAATGCTCTCTCTTGTTTGGCTAAAAGAGTCAAGATAATCTTTTGGAATGTTGTAATAGAATATTATTCATGATTATGTCTCTTGCACTTGCTGGACAAAAAATTATATTCTGTCCCACTACTCTTTGTTGCTTGTACTGATTAATGGCATCAGGCTTAATTATGTGTTTTATGCAAATTAGAGGCTGAATTATAGCATGACTTTCCATATGCAGGTGGTTAATAGACTAAGATGGTATGTGCAAGATGGTGACACGGTAAAAAGTCCATATGATCTTCTTTATTTCCTTATAGTTGTCTCTCATCTTGTATTAGCATCATAACCTGCCTATCTTTTCTTTCTTGCTATTTGTTTTTGGTGGGTGGGGGTGGGGGGAGGGATTGCTTGGCTTAAGGAATTGGGTGAAAGTACAGGTGGGGGGGAGTAAACTGTATTATTATTTTTTTTTTTTGACTTGCAGATAATTTTGAACTTCCAAAACAGTTTCCAGTCGCCTAATTCTTGTGAAATTCAATATGTTCTTCTAAGCTTTGTTATTGAAATGATAAAAGTATAAGCCAATAAGATCTAGTACAATCTCAGTCTATCTCTGAGTGTTTTTGAGTATTTGCAGATTTAGTGAAGTTATTTTCTTTGCTCCTTGTATTAGTATCTCCTCTTTTCTCCATAGATCCAACTTCTTGACCGTTGCAGATCATAAATGCTCTTGCTAGGGAATTTAAAATCTTCATGCTAGTCTGCAGCTTCTTGTACTCCTAATTTATCTCCTTGTTGGGACTCCACTTTGGTTACTAGACGTAGTCATTCAATTATTCTCCTTTTGTTGGAACTTCACGCTTGCTCATCAAATGCATCAGCTTTCTTGAATTTCTTCTGAATTTTACTGCTTTTCTTCCTTGGACAACTTTAATAATGAGTTTGAAAGGGTCTTGCGTTGATCTTATTCGGGTTATCACGTTTTGTCTCCATTTAGAGCAACATTTGATTCAACTTCTTTGTGTCATTTGATCTAGTCGGCTTCGTCGTATATTGTTGTCCTGCTAAGACAGATTACAAACTCTTAACAGATTCTTTTACTCCTTCAATTTTTTCATCATTAAAATAATTCTTAGGGCCAGCAGTGGGGAATGAAATTTGTTTCAGAACCTTTGGTTTTACCGGCGGGTGCCTTTACCATTCAGCAAACCTCATATAAACATCTCTTCCCAAACACCTTTTGCTTTGATTTTTTTTATTTTAAGTTCTTCCTTCTCTTAATCTTGTTCGAAGGAATGCAGCTTTACATATTTCTTTGAATACTGAGGCTTTCTTGTTCAGATAGTGGACTTCTGCTGTGGCTCCAATGACTTAAGCTGCTTGATGAAAGAAGAACTAGACAGAATGGGGAAAAAATGCCAATTCAGAAATTTTGATCTCATACAACCAAAGGTAAATTATTTTATAATCATCATATTAGCTTCCTTCATGAGTTGTGATTGTTAAATCTGAACAGGTGAACCAGATTACCTCTGGGAATTCTATTTTTTGGTAAAAGGGGTAGTAAAATTGTTGAGTTCTTTCTAATTTTCCTCTTGCAGCAACTCTTCTTGACTAGGCCCTTCCTGTTACAACTAGCTAGTCTTTTTTACTCCAGTCAAACAATACTTGTGATTTGTTCGTCAATCAAATGCTTACAATATAAAACTCGATAACCAGCATGTGTGTTATTGCGCAAATAAAACCCACTGTGATGGCTTGTAATTAGAAGAAATATGAAAAGGAATGTAAATATGCATTATGTTTTTTTTTAATCATGTGTAGTTGAGGGATGAGTTTTTCTTTAAGGGCATGGTGAAGTTTCTAAGTGCGAAAATATTATTTAGCTTCAGTCCATGTTATCAGGCACGGGATAGGTTGAAGAGACCGATCCTCCAATGTCACTTGGAAAATGGCTCGTAGACAAGAGATATCACCAATGTAGTAAGTTGTTTCTACTATTGGACAAAGGCCATCCTTGTCAATTAAGTTTGTAGCCACTTACAATGCTCACTAAGATGCTCCATTAAGTTACCAAGTCCAACCTAGTCAACTCGACTTGGTTAAATAGTTTGTGACTCGTGAAAAGGACTATAATTAGTCGTGATCAAAGCTCAATCGAGTCACTGAGCTATAGGCAGTATTTAGTTTGTCGAGCCTACTCAAAAGCACATCACTACAACGTTATTTAGTATGAGCGATTCACGACATTTCAGATGTCGGTGAGTTTGTAGTTTCATATAGGTATGAGAGTATGACAGCACATCTTCCTTTCATGGAATCACTATGATCTTTTGATTTTAAAGTCGTTAGATCTTAAATTTATCTCAACTCACTGAGTAATACATAATCCAGTCTTAAGTTTATGTCTTTTAAACTGTTGTTTAACTAAATCTGTGTGTTTTGATGCTTCACAATAGCACGCATCTGATTGGTTTCCGGAGATTGATACAGATATGGACTCTTTATTTTTCGTTTATTTTATTTATGCTAATTTTGCAACCGTTGATTGAACTAATATTATATTAAGAACATCATCCTATAAGTTACAAAACAGCAGGTCGATCGACTTGGATATTGTATGATAGATTGAACGATAGTGGAAAGGGAAAGGATAAAAGTTAACGCATTTGTAATCTATGTTAGTCTCCTCCTTTGTACTTCCTAAACAACCTACAAATATGAAACCTTCATCCAACTTTTGCTAGAATTTCTTCAAGTCCACATTGCCCTTGTTAGATCATTTGCTTTGTATTTCATTAACTTAGTGCCTTCTCTAATTATGCTTTGTAAGTTAATGAACGGCTTCTTGGGATTTCTTAACTCTCCAGAATAATTTCAACTTTGAGAAGAGGGATTGGATGACTGTTGGTTTAAGAGACTTGCCAGAAGGATCCAATTTGGTATGTTGGAAACCATCGGCTTTGCATAACTTGGTGTGACTTAAACATTGTTTTGAAGCTTTACCAATCTTACCTTGCATCTTGAATAGATCATGGGGCTGAATCCTCCTTTTGCCTCGGCAAATGAATTTGTAAGCAAGGCTCTTACATTCAGACCAAAGCTTCTTATTATTACTGTTCCGAAAGAAACAAAAAGGTGAAGATTTAAATTATGAAAACTGCAAGTTCAGTGATTATCTGCTTACCACCTGATATATCAATTATCTGCTGTTCCAGACTTGATGAAAGAAGAAAGAATCCATATGATATAATTTGGGAAGATGACATTATCTTGGCTGGCAAGGTGCAAACAATTGAAATCCTAAGATTTTTATCGCTCATTTCTCTTACGAATGCGAGTGTGATACTAGTTTTTTTTGTTATGCCAGTCCTTTTACCTGCCAGGATCAATTAATGTGCATAACCAGCAGATGGAGCAATGGAACATCAACTCCCCTCCATTGTATCTGTGGAGTCGCCCAGATTGGACTGCTAAGCACAAAGCAATAGCTGTTGAGCACGGGCATATCAGGAAAGATAGCCAAAAGTGGGAAGAAGAAGAAAACAAAGTAAACACAGGAATCACAAATTACCTGATGCAAGAAACGCATGATTGCTATGGTGACTTTTCTGACATTGTGACCAGCTGTGGTGACATCAATAGCTTGCTGGATGATATCCCTGAGATATCTATTGGTGCTGATTATAATCAGAATCAACCTTTTGGCATTCCTGAGCAGGAATATGGCTTGAGCAATAGACAAGAGGTGCTTGGCTACGAAAGTAAGGATGCAAGTGAAACACTGCGAGCTGAGGAAATGTGCATTGACATGGAACTGTCAACTCCAACGGGATCCCCACTTCACTAAAAGATGAAGTGTCTATTCTCAATGGTAGGCCTTCGTCTTTCAGTTCAGTATTGACCACTCATACCATTTTGCTAATATACTTGAGCATGATAGAAGTTAGCTTTTATGTCTTTTCTTTTTGGTACTGTCACTCGAAGTGGAAGGATCTGACAGTCTAAATTTGCACATTAAGGATGTGATCTTGGACACAATTCCTATATACTGGTAGGCTGGTAGCTGTGCATATCTGTATGTAGCCTTTAGTAGGAGACTTCAAGGGCGGCTCTAGGGTAAGGCACGTGAAGCCCTTGCCTTAGTCCCCCAAATATTTAAGGCCCCAAAAATAAGAAGACTACTATATTGTTATATAATATATAGTCCATGATTTATATTTATATAATTATTAATAAAAGATTTCAAATTTTAATAATTTTTAACATTTGGTAGACGTAAGATAGAATGAGTTAATTGGGTTAAATTTTTCTCATTAAATTAAATAATGTATTTACCTTCTCATCAACTTTATTTTTCTTCCTTTATGTATAGTCTTTTTTCATGTTTCTCATGATTTTACTTTCTAATTTCAACTAAATTCTCTAAATTAACCATTCCTTTTTGTCCATTTGATTGATCCACACACCAGAAAGCAAGTTCTTTTGTGTCTCATATTTTTTAACTAAGAAATCCTCGAGACAAATGTTGCAAGGTTCAAAACACGATGGATAATGGGCTCACCCTTTACCATTTTCACTTAAGGGAAGAATGAATACCATATGATGCGCGCTTAACTCATACATCATGAGTTGCGCTCGCACCACTAGATCAAAGTCATGGAGGTTTTTTTGTGTCTCAATATTATATGGATTTTATAAAAGAAGTTTCAGGGTCTTTTTAATATATTTTGGTTTTAGGCCACCAGTTCTGTTGGGCCGCCCCTCATTGGCGATCAACAATTATTTACAGACTACTGCCCCACCATGAACGTATTGTTCAACCAGCTTCATTCACATTTGGTAACTGAATGACACACCCACTGCCATTAATGTTGTTGTTATTGTTGCCTTATCTTAAGTGGAACTCTATAAATTTGATTGAGAATGTTATGGGTGGACAAGTAGCTCTAGTAGGAGACTAGTAAAGCCCTGATTTAGGTCTCCCAAAATTTTTAATAATGGATTTTATAATTTTATTTCAAATTAGACAATATTAATATTTGCAGTAAATAAAAAAGTACAAAAAAATTTGTAAAAAAGAAAGAAAGGTGTCTACTCTTTAACAGTAAAAATATTTTTAAAACTTTGAATTAAACTACTTAAATCTTCATATTTTACAACAATATCAAAGGTAACATATTGCAAATACATGTCTAACATCTCATTTATTTAAATTATCTTTCTAATATAAATAATAATATTACTATACGAAGTTGAAGACTTTATGTCATTTAAGAATATATACTATAAACAACAAGTACCAAAAAAATGGCAAGATTAATTTTTTGCATATATGTGTATATACGTACTAATAAAAAAAGTATAAGACCTCTTATTAAAATTGGTTTTAGGCCACTAATTTTATGGAGCTTCCCTCTGTAGGAGTCCGCAAAAGAGAAGTCGTGGCAAGCGTAACCTATTTTGGACAGACATTGAAATCCACTTTGAAAGTAGGATATACTGAAATCTTGGTGGCATTGCGAGTTCATTCTCAGCTCTTTGAACACTAGTCTGATCCATATCTGCACTATGTACACCTTTATAGCTTTACGCTGAGTTTTGCATGTACCGTCAAAGAAATGGAATTTTTATTTAATCCCACTTCACCGGCTTATAGATTACTGTATATTGAAAGAAGGGAATTCTTATTCTGCTAAAGTTAAAGTAATCTAACGTATGAAATTACATGATTCTTTATTTATTATTTTTAAAAGGCAGAATACATAGACAGATACTTTAACTATCATACAAATTCCACTTGAACATGTCAACTAAGCCATTTTCCACCGAAACACTTTTACTATACCTTTACTACACTATTTTAACACGTCCGAATGACATGGCAAATAACGTGAACATTATTGCTTTTGAGCGCGTGGACATTAAAAATATGCTGACAAAAACTATTTCAACGGTACAATAAAAATGGTAAAACACCCTTTCCCTATTATATAATTAAACCCTCATCCCCTTTTACCAGCCCTAGTTCTTCACCCTTCTCTAAAAAATCTAGCCCTATTTCTTCACCCTTTTCTTGATTTTCTTGTTTAAAAATTCTATTCTTCTCTCCAAATCAAAAGTAGTCTCACCGTTTGTGTTCGAATCTTGGCTTAAGCTCTCAATTATGTCTCTCACACCAAGAGTAGATTCATGCCGGTGTGATCATGAATGTCAATTGAAAACTTCATGGTCTCCATCTAATCCTGGAAGGAGGTTCTATGGATGCAAAATTAAAAAGGTAAGTAATAATTAACTACAATTAATTATTTTTACTATTTTGTTCCCGAATTTAGTTTAAATGAATTTTTTTTGAAGGACAAAGGTGGATGTAATTATTTTAGGTGGTTTCACGACGAGTTTCCTAGCCAAGCGAATAGGGTTATTTGGGGTTTACTGAACAAGGTCAAAGCTTTTGAAGAAGAAACGGGTGAAATTGTTTCTCCTGGGAGGCTCACGAGGGCGTGGATTATGTTGATGGTTGTTTTGTCGTGGACGGGGGGGTTATACAGAGCTTGGTAGGGATGGTTATTTCTGGGAGCTGGAGCTCGGGCTTGGTTGTAGTGCTGTTGTGGCCGTGTATAGGGCTGGGTATTCATCACCGCATAGGGAGGCGGTGCCACGGCATAGGCTGCATCTTGGTGTGGATAGTAGTGTTGCGGGGTTCTTGGCGGCATGTAAGAGTGATCAAATGATCGGCGGGGCCTCTTGAACCCGAAGCCATCATGGCTCCTTCCTCCCTCTTTTTACGACTAGCTAAACCCCTTGAGCCATTCTGGATGGCTTGGGAGGTAGCTTTCAAAGCAGCTTGACTCAATATCCGGCCAGTTTTCAGACCGTTCTCTACCATTTCCCCGATTTTGACTACCTTTGCAAACGGTTTGCCCATGAAGGACATCATATTCTGAAAATAATCGGCCTCTTGGGTTTGCAAGAAGACTGTAACCATTTCGGTCTCATCCATAGGCGGTTTTACTCTGGCGGCCTGCTCGCGCCATTTGATAGCATATTCACAGAAACTTTTCGCGGTTTTCTTCTTCAAGTTAGACATGGAGTTCCTGTCTGGAGCTATGTTGACATTGTACTGGAACTGTCTGACAATCTCGTGCTAAATTATCTCATATGTGCCAGTGGGAGATTTCCTGATCTATATACCATTCCGAGACGATTCCTGTCAGGCTCTCCCCGAAATAGGCCATCAACAACTCTTCTTTCCCACCAGCCCCTCGCAACTGATTGCAGTATCTCTTAAGGTGACCAATTGGGTTTCCATGCCCATCATACTTCTCAAACTTTGGCATTTTGAAGCCGGCAGGTAGATGGACATTTGGGAACATGCACAAGCCTGAGTAGGAAATACTTTTTTGGCTACTCAGGCCTTGTATATTTTTTAAGCTTTGTTCTAGGCTTCTCATTTTCCGAGCCATATCTTCCTGCTCGGGGTTCCTTACTACTACTTTTTGTTCCATTGGGGACTCATATTGCGGATGCTGAGGGTATGAGTCTAGAGTAACATGAGTTGTGTCTGGCTGAAATTGCGGGCCTTGGAAGCTGAACGTTGAAGGCTCAAAGCATGGCCTAAGCACGATTGGTTGTGCCATGGTAAAGACTGGTGGTGTGGTGTACAACATTGAAGGTACCCCTAAAAATGGTTCTGGGGCGGACTTCAGAAGGCATACCGGTAAAGTTGGCTGACATAGTAGGGTACCCAAAAGGGACGAATGGGTTGGACATGGGGATGGGGATGTTGGTGGTTCCACCTGTCCCGGGGATCAACTCGGGAAATCCAGGGATTGTACTTGGTGGTTCTCTCCCATTGGACCAGGCGTCCCACATTTCCAACATGTGGAGACGCGACCTCTTGTGCTCTTCGGTAGTTGTCGATTCAGGCTGTGACATAACCGGTGTAACATTATCTTGTGGATCGCTGATGCAGAGACTGCTTTCTGAAGACATTGGGACACTTCCTTTTGATCTTGTAAAGTAGAGGTGAGAAGCTAGATTACCATCAAAACCATCCACCTAAACAAGACCTGTCTTATTTGGCACACACAACACCCTTGTCAGTTTTGAGACATTTAACAGATAGGGAATCGCACATTGGCGATGTAATGCACCTGAACAGTTAAACGTTTCTAAATATTTTTGCAACGGCTGCGTGTTTCATCCCGGCTTTTGCTACCTCTTTTCTCATTCTGTAACTCTTTTCTTTCAATCCATTTTTCATATCTTGATTTCATTTTCTTTCTTTTGTTATTTTTCGCTCTTTGTTTTTCTCTGTTATTTTTTCACTCTTTCCTTTCTTTTTCTTTCTTCTCTCTTTTTCACTCCATTTAATTAATGGCAATGATCGAATCCGATGGGGATTGCCTACGTATCATGATGCTGTATGAATCAGACCATTACATAGTTCAGGGGAATAAATGCAAAATGAAAGTAAAGAAGTTTTTTTGTGTGGGGTTTTTCAATATTTCATTAATAAAATCTTTTTGTTTTTTTCCATTACAAAGACTCGGAAGTACTGAAGACTAAAAAAAGAAACATACAGACTTAAAACAAAACAACAAACATACTCGACATGGGTGAAAAGACGAATAGACTCGAGAAAAGTAAAATATAGACTCAAAATCTGAAAAATCAAGAATACATAAGAGCCTCAAATGCTATTCTGGGGGCCCGCGGGACATCAGTCGATCTCGATGCGGGACTATGTGCAATCTCTTCCTGGAGGAGCTCTAGATCGGCTATCACCTGGCGAGCGAAGATTATCACGGAAGCAAAAAACATAGATCTGGTCATATCCTCACACTCATGGCATTTCATTGCAGCGTAATCAACTATTTCTTTGATTCTCATTCTAATGACACCCTTTTCTTGGAGCAAACATCCAATTTGATGTGCACGGGCTTCTAGCACTTCCATGGCTGTGTTGATTTGGTCTTGCAATTTCTGCATGCTCTCTTCTAATTGGTAAATCAGTGCATAACATTGTTCTCTTTCTGTTTTGAAGTCCTTTGTTTGCTGAACCATTTCATTTTCAAGGGTGGCCAGCTTTTTTTCTTAAAATCGTGACTTCTCTATCGTACTTCTATTTTAATTGGTGGGCTGACCTTGCTTGTTCTCCTACACCTTTTGCCAACTTTGCTCGAGCTTTTGCCAAGCCTTTTTGGCCTTTGTTAGATCGGTCGCATAATCATGTACTTTTCGCCTCAAATTGCTTATGATCCTTTCGTCCCTCTCACTTCTCACTGGCGTTTTGGCGGCTATTTTCATTTTCCGTATCTGAGCTCGGAGGGCTTCGTTTTTCGGGGCCAACCTCTTTTTTTCTCCTTCATCCTCAGCAGCCTGCAAACTACTATCAAATTTGATGGTTCTGACTTGATCTTCTAGTTTGCTTATGGTGGTCCGGCATTCCTTCTCCTTAACTAACCAAACCCACTATTCCTGCGCTCCGTCAGTGAACTGTTGGACATGGGGCCTTTTAGCGGGCTGTTTGGCTCTTGATCTACCCGGGCTCTCTTGCTATACCATGCCGTGTAATTAGACTCTACCTCACTAGAGGACAAATCTCGCACCTGAGTCTGTGGCTCCAGAAACCTACATTGGTGCCAAACCTGGCGAACCTTTTCTTCTGAGAATGCATCCTTTGGGCATAGCTCAATAACCCGTGCACTCAGATTTTCGTCATGAGGGATTGTTTGATACCTTCCCAATTGGCGTAGGACCCGATTCGGAGCATATGACTGAATACTCTGAAGACCCATCAATAATAGAAAGCGCACTTCGGCAGACATGTAGATAACCTCGTTAACTGGGAGCCAAATGAAATCCATTCGATTTTCTTTGCGGTCAAAGAACCCAGGTATGTGAACCATGCTTCAGTACCCTCCGGCAACTCATCGCCGTTTACCCTATTTCCATACTCTTCAATTCAATTGAGTCCGGTCAATCCGTAGTTCATGTACCTCGGGTGATGATAGAGATGTTCCACCGGCCATATTTGCAAAAGCAAGTTGCAACCCTCAAAGAACTTTGCACCAACTCGACAAACGGTTAAAGCTCGATATATTGCCGCGAGAATCATCGGTATAAGAGTACCGTTGGCCTTCTTGACCATAAAGTCATCCATTCCTGCAAGTCCAAATTTTATGTGTCCGTCACTTCTTGGGCATACTAGAGTGCCTAGGAATGCGATTACGAAGGCCAAACCCCTGCGTGCTTCCCACTTGTTTTTCTTTCCCTGGTGACTCAAACCAGTGTCCGGAGCCTCAAATCTGCGGGGGTCTCTATACCATCTATATAAGAAGTGGAATGTACAGAAACCTTCAGCCAAATCTTCATTTTAACCTGCCGGTTAATGCTAAAAAGGTCCAAAAACTTATGAGGAGTTACGGTTCTGGGTGCTACTGGATATTGGTGCTTGAGATTCCCGTCAAGACCAGCGTATCCTGCCATGTCCTCTAGCGTAAGGGTCAATTCAAAGTCGGAGAAGTGAAAAACATTATGTGCCGGGTCCCAAAATGGTATCAAAGCTTCAATTAGATCAACCCTGAGCTTAATCTTCAAAAGACTAGTGAGCCCACCTAAAGCTTTAGTCACAGAATGCTTGTTGACCTCCCCCAGGTCATTCCACCACATGTGGAGTCTTAGTGGAATCTCATCTACGACTCGAAAAGGTACATTCTCAACGGTGCTCATTTTGCACATTTTTAAATTAGGGTGACTGGTTAAAATATGTGAATTTTGTTTAAACATTGACCATGAAAAGATTATTTTGCAAAATCCAACTTAAAACAAATCACGCCTACTTTTGCAAATACGACCCTTCAGCACTTCCGAAAGAAAGATTTTAGGGTTGTGCCTGCTAAGTGGCCTAAAATTGGAAAAAGGATCCAAGGTGGCTATAATTGTAAAAACGGCCTTCCGGCGTCCCGTTGGGACATTTCTAGCCATTTGGACAATAACAACATCACCTGACTTTATTTATGACAAAATGACAGCATTTCCTATTTTTGATTATTTTTACAAAAACGGGGCTGGACCCGATGAGAGTTGCCTACGTATCATATCCGGTGAGAATCAAACCCGCGTAGTTCGGTCAGTTTTGACATACAGGGAAACATGACCTTTTTTTTTTCAAAAATTTTGGCAGAGTTTCGGGATATTTTCAATATTGGGATTTTCAGAATCGCGTGATTTTTCTCTCCTACCTCACTCTTGATTTTTCTTGATTTTCTTCCCCTATTCTAGAAGCCGGTCAACATGCAAGCCGAAACAAATAAATGTACAGTTAGCACGCAAAATGCATCAGGATGATCTTTTAATTTTTGGGTACACCTGTCCTAGACGAACCCAACCCCTGTGTTGAGTTCCCCAAAGTCAAATGCACGTGATGCAAACAAACATACCTACTAGGGATACGTTACAAGGCTATGTCATTCTAAGTTTAAAACCTGGGTGTATTTTTCTAGACCTGGCTTACCCAAGCGGACAACTCGAGCCGAGAGGGACAGCATACCGGGAATACAGAAGCTTCCCAGCTTTGCAACTTGTCTGATCCTCGTTCTAAAATTAGGGTATGACTCTAACAGAAAAGAAGTCACGCGAAGCGCACGCTTCCTAGAAGATTTAGAAGACTTAGAGAGAAGAAGGGAGCAATTTTATATACAGTTCAAACAATATTAAAGTGGTAAAAAAGCGGCATTTAGCACATTAGGCTCAAACACGTAAAAAATCATATAATAAACAAAAACCAAGTATCACAGTTATTCTAAGCTCGAACTCTGAACCTTGAAACAAAGATTCTGGGTTCGATCCTCAGCAGAGTCGCCAGAGCTGTCACACCTTCTTTTTCCCGAGGGATAGGGAGTTTTTTCAATTAAAGTGACATTATTCAAAATGAGATTATTTATATAATTTAGAGTCGCCACTTGGAATATTTATTATGGCGTCTGATAGGTTACAAGTACTTTGGTTATAAGTACTTTACTTTATGTTTTGATGATCTAACAAACTTACTATCCAAAACCAGATAAGGAACCTGTTACACATTTACAAGACCTCAAGTTCACAAGATTCCAGGTTGGGATTCAGCGTGGAATATGATTCAACTCCTCAGAGTGGAAAGAACAGCTGAGGGACCAGGTCCCTACCAGTTCCCCCAAGGAGACTGTATGAAGCTAACTCTGCAGCTGGAAAGTTGGTGCCTACACACGCTGTAATGCAGGAACAGTGTTGCAGTCAACTTTCCAGGGAAGACTTTTTACCTACCTTGTTTGCATCATTACATGTGATGTCACACATGTATATATGCATTCAAGGGAGGTAAAACAAAAACACATGAACACTTAGAGATCTTACACAAGCTCACTCACGTGACTATTCAGCTAGCAAGTTTCAAGTGCCTCAAGAACAAAGAACAAAGCAATTACAGACCAGTTCCCACATCGAGTTATTGTGTGTCCTTAGTTGAGTTGTAGCTTTGTAATAGTTCTTCAAATTGTAATTCCTATCCAGCTTATTTAGAAGCACTTCATAGGAACATCTTTGTAAACCTTAAACCTGCGTGTTTAAGTCTTGGCTAGAGTTAGTCAAGTTTTAAAGTGTTTGTAATAGAGTTATTGCAAAGTGGCTTGTAATAGCTGTATTACAAGTTAGTGAGGGATTAAGAGTTAATTCCTAGGTTGCATAGGTTGTAATCTGAACGTTGCTCGGTAGTGAAGTTAAAATCCTACAAGGGTAGGTCATGGTTTTTAATCCTGTTGAGCTGAGAATTTTCCACGTAAAATTCCTCTTGTCATTTAACTTCTGTTCTCTCTGTGTGTACTGCCAAACCTGATAGAGAACATGGTTCTATATTGAAGTTGGTACACCCATACATTCTATCAATTAGTATAGAGCAGGTTCTTTTTATCAGGTTAACACCTAGAAAGGATCCTCATGGATGCTCCTCCAAACTTCGAAGAAGGCCAGTCCACGTACAGACCTCCTAGGTTCAATGGTTAATACTATGGGTGGTGGAAAACTAGGATGCATGACTTCATCATGGCTGAAGACTCTGAGTTATGGGATGTAATATGTGACGGACCCTTTGTCTCTACAAAGAACCTTGGCGATCCAGCATTAGCCATTCCCAAGACGAGGAAAGAATTCAATGACGCTGATAGAAAGGCCATAGAAAAGAATTTTCGAGCAAAGAAAATTCTTGTGTGTGGATTGGCCCTGATGAATATAACAGGATATCAGCTTGTCAATCAGCAAAAGAGATCTGGGAGGCTCTTCGGACAGCTCACGAGGGAACAACTCAGGTGAAGCAATCCAAGATTGATATGCTCACAACAGAATATGAGCTCTTCAGAATGAAAGATGATGAATCCATTCAAGATATGCATACTCAATTCACCTCCATCATCAATGAGCTTCACTCTCTTGGTGAAAGTATTCCAAGAAACAAGCTTGTCAAAAAAATCCTTAGTGTACTGCCCAGTTCTTGGGAAAGCAAAGTTAACGCCATTACAGACGCTAAGGACTTGCAGACACTGACCATGGATGAACTTGTTGGAAACTTGAAAACCTATGAAATGAAGAAGAAGAAGAAGGACAATGAAAGAAGAGAGCCCAAGAGGGAGAAGAACCTGGTCCTCAAGACGGACAACAATGACTCAAGTGGTGAAGACGGGGACATGGCTTACTTGATAAAAAGGTTCTAGAAGATGGTTCGCAGGAATGGAGGCATTCCAAAAAGGGTAAGCTCTAGCAATCCTAGAACTTATGATCTCTGTCATAAATGTGTCAAGCCAGGACACTTCATCAAGGATTTCCCCCTCCTAAAGCAAGATCAGTATAATAACAACTTTGACAAAGTAGCAAAGAGGAACTAGGTTCCTGACAAACGCTTCAAGAGGAAGAATGATGCTGACAACGTTGTAAAGCAAGCTCTTGCTGCATGGGGAGACTCCTCCAGCGAATCTGAAGAAGAAGACGACCATGGTGGTAGTTCAATGATGGCAGTGGAAAATGAAACAACTGAGTATGATTCAATCTTTGCTCTAATTGCTCAATCTGATGACGATGAAGATGACAACGATGATGAGGTAAACTTTCTGGATGTTTAGAGAAATCTGAAATCTTACTCTTCTAAAAAGCTCATGTCATTAGCAAATGTGCTAATTGATGCTTACTATATTCTTATCAATGATAAAGATGCTTTAACTATGGAACTAGGGAAAGCTGAACAAACTAGAGATGACTTAGTAGTTGTTGTAGTTGATTTGAAAGAAACAATAGAGAACCTGAAAAGAGAAAAGAATGCCTTAGAAGAGAAAATTGCTAGTATAGAACATGAACGAGATGATTAATGGTGGTTGTGGTGGACTTAAAAGAAACCATTGAGTGTGCAAGTAAAGAAAAGAAAACCTTGACTGAGAGAGTTGCTATCATTGAGCAAGAAAGAGATGACCTAGTAGTGGTGGTAGTATACTTGACAGAAACAATTGAGGAATTTAAAATAGTAAATAGGCTTGGAAACTCTGAAAAGGGAAAGGAAGTTGCAAGTGAAGCACACATTAAGCTTGAAAATGAGTTAAACTTGGTAAAGACTAGTATGTCTGCTGAACTTGAGAAAAACAAACAACTTCAGGAAGAACTAGGGAAATTAAAGAGTGATCTTGAGAAATCTCTTAAGTGGACCTGGTCCTCGGATGCTATCACTGCCATGTACACCAACTCTGGGGAAACAGGCAGGGGATTGGGTTTCAAAGGGAAAAGATTCCCTACAACCCTCATAGCAAGTATGTTACTATACCTAACAATTGGCTATGTACCCACTGTGGCAACAATGGGCACCTCAAGGAAAATTGCATGGCCAGGATTCAGTCTCATCAGAGAAATAAAGTCTTTGTTGAGAGAGCAACTACTGTAAGAGGACCTGGTCCATCAAATAGGAAACGCATTTTTCCTGCTTGGACTAAGAAAGCACTCATTCATCCTTTTTCTCTTAACAAGGGACCCAAACTTGTTTGGGTTCCTAAATCTAACCCTTGATTTCTGTGTGCAGGGAACAGTGAAGGGAAGCAGCCAATAATGACATATGAACAGCGACTGCTCAAAGGACAGGACTGGAAATACAATCAATTTTCCTTCACTAAAAAGCCCTGCAAGGAGAGAGTGTACCCTTTTGAAAATGGTTAAAAAGGGGGCACGCTCTAGGAGTTGGAAAATTTGTGTCAAAGGAAATATGCTGGAATGCTTGTACAGGATATGCACAATCTCTAATCCTATGACTGGTGAGGTGATGTTGTAGGCAAAAGACACAAGAGTACGTATGTTGCTGTGATTGAGCTTCTGCAGAGTGGAGACATAAGTTGGTTGGAAGCTATCGAAAACAATACTGAATCATGGGACAAAAGTCTGGAGCATTGCACGTTGTCTATCTCTAAACAAACTGGATCTGAAGAACCTGGTTCGTGGTCTGATCAAGTTGAGTAGCAAGTAACATGAAGTGTGCAATGCCTGTGCAAAAAGAAAAGCATGTCAGATCTTCATTCAAGCCCAAAAAGGGGCAGACAGCACTTCAGAACCAAGGATGAGATCTTTCAAGAAACTGTGGGTTTTGTCAAGAAGATCCAGGTACCAATAGAAACAAACGTGGCTTGCATCAGATTAAATCATGGAACAGGTTTGCATAATGCCATAAGGGGATGAATGCTATGTTGAAAGAAGAACTACTCAACCATTTAGCTCAAAGAACACCACCTCAGATGGAGTTGTTGAAAAGAAGGAAAGGACTTTTGAAAATTTGGGCACGGTCAATATTAATTGATGAAGGGTTTGCAAACATCTTGACCAAAGCTGCTGACTTAATTGAGTACATCTGGGTATAGCTGATATATTCTCAACAATGGGAAGGGTCAGCCTTGAAAATATGATGGTAGAAGAGATGGAGGGATCCTCATGACATACTCGTCTCAAAAGAGAACAGAAATAATGATCAAGGTAGAGAACGCCTATTGATTCTAGCAAGGAACCGGGTCCCGCGTCTACAACAACATAAGCTGAAAAATAAGCTGTTGGAAATAGGGCTTTTGCATAGAGACATCACTGAATCACTTCTGTATCTCACTGCAAGTAGACTAGACATCATGGTCAGAGTTGGGTTCTGTGCAAGGTCTCAGTCAAATCCAAAGGATTCTCATCTGAAGGATGGTGTAAGTATCTTGAGGTATCCTAGAAGAACACAGAACCTGGTTCTCTACTGTCCTCCAAGTAATGGTTAGGAAAAGCTCGCCTGAATTGGGACAGTCTCTGAGTTCCTATCTTGTCTCATGAGGCTAGCAGAATTTAATGGCACTCTCAACAGCTGAAGCAGAATATGTATAATCAGCATCCTGCTGTGGTCAAGTACTGTGGACCAAGCAAAAAAGTGATGTGGACCAAGCAACAAATTTGGAAGAACTTGAGCCCAACTCAAGAGGTCCAACTACAGTGACTGTTGAAGATCAAGTTGCAAACATCTTCACCAAAAGCCCTAGGAAGAAAGCATTCTGAGAAAGATCGCCGTGCATTGGGGATGATAAAACCAACTGAGAACCTGGTTCCTCATTATTGGTTATGAAAGTCATAGTCAGGTAAAAGCTAGCTAAAGTGTTTTCTGGCTAAGTCTAACTCACCTCTATACTGTTACAGGTAGACACACATGATGACTATAGAAGCAGATGCTGCAGTGCATGATGAATAAGGGGATAAAATTCACTTTCCAGACCTATCAAGGAACCTAGTTCTCTAACGCAGGTTAGTGGTTTCTTTGTTCTTTCATACACAATTTAAAATGGACAAAAGCAATGCCACCACATCATCAGCGTGACAGTCCCTTTAAAGTCGTGTCTCTTCAGCCAATACGTCACAACCCAAACGTCACTCCTTTTCTAAACGATACATCTCCCAAGCAAAAGGGTGCCGCCGTTTCAGTATGGGTCCCTCATCATAATTAAATCAACATCACAACCCCTCCTCTTCCAAACTCAAGAATTCCCTGTTTGTCTTCTCTCTTCTCAAATCCACTGTCCTTCGAGAATAATCTCATTATGTTTGAAAATCAAGCAACCTTTAGTGTGCCTGACAACACTGCGGTTGAGTCCGCACGAGTTAGTAGTTCAGAGGTAAACCTCTCTCCTAAAGAAATCACTGGTCCAAACCCTAAAGAAGAGTCTCCTCCAGACTCCACTCCCTCTCCTACACTCTCCAAGTCCACTCCTCATCTAAGTAAGTTTGAAGATGTCTGTCCTCCTCCAGTCTCACTAGTCAAACAGAATCAATAGGGTTAAGAGGGGAACCTCGTTCAGGAACCTTTTACTCTATCCATGGCTGAGCACTTGAGTGAAGATCTGGTGACTAGTCATGAAGAGACTGAGATCGCCAGGACAAGTTGTGACTCTGAAGGTATCACTCCTTCGTTTGTTGCAATCTCCATGGAACTACAAGAAAAGGAGGGAATAGAGAATACATTTTCTATTGCGTCAGAAGGGGTCATTATAGAAGAATGTGCAAGAGGGTCTGAGTCTTAGGGGGAAGAGACAGAAGAAGAGAGAGAAATTATGCCATTTGAACAGCCAGCACAAGATGATGCTACTGGGGTCCCAAATGATGAACTTGATCCCTCCATGGAGGATCAAGGTCAGGAGTCATCTTCCCAGGTCAGTATTGATCCTGCTCCCTCTCCCCACTTCGATGCTGAGCCTTTGAATATGGTGGTGCCTGAGACAAATCCTGACAGTGAAGAAGACACAAATGATTTAGTTTATGCTAGTTTTATCAGGGCTAGGACTAAGACAGTGGCAACTTCAGAGCCACCTCCTAAGCAACCCACTTCACGGTTGCAGCAAAAGGAGGCTCTAGAGTTTGCCCTCAAGAAGAGTAAAAAGAGCCGGAGAAGGAGAAGGTTGGTCAAAGATGGAAAAGTTGTACAAGCAGAGGATGTTCCTGTAGTGGATGTGGATGAGGAAACCAAAGAGGAACCTAGTTCCCTGACCCGCAAGTCTTCTAGGAAGAAGCACTCTCTCTCTCAATCCGAAAAGCACACCTCTAAGGGTGGTGAGAGTTCATCCAAGAGTTTTGTTGATGGTTCTAGTAAAAAGTTGGTAAAAAGTTCTGGTGACAAGACAGTGAAGGAGCGTGGTGACAAGTCAGATGAGGAAGAAGTGGAGAAATCTAGTTAACATAGACAGACAAGTCAGTGGAGAAGGAAAAGTCTGTTGGCAAGTCAGTGAAAAGAAAGAGGGATGATGATGATGATGGTGATGATGAGGAACCTGGTTCTGTCAAGAAAGGAAAAGTAAGTGAAACTCTGAGGTCAGAGAAAAGGAAGCCGGGGAATCAGAAAGTGCCGCGGGGCCGCACATTTTCCTCTGACATTCTAGAGAGTGCTGGGATGAGACAATTAGTGGATATTTGTGATGCTCAACAGTGGACCAATTTGTTTACTACTGTGGCTCCTATAGTGTATGAGGACGAGGTGCGAAGCTTCTACACCAGCCTCTTCACAGTAGATGGTGATCAAATCTGTGTGTTGGTAAATGGGGTGGACATAGTGATGGACTCTGCCTTATTGAGGTCAATTCTGGGTGTTCCTACCGAAGGAGTGTCATCTGCTCAGGGTGCTTGCACACCAACCTTCAGAATTGCCATTGTCAAGGACAAGGCAGTACATCATGGGGAACAGGTGTATAAGAAGGCAGTCCTTCCAGTGTATCAGCTGCTCTTTGAGATGGTTAACAAAGTATTGCTTCCCCGCGCTAAAAGAAGATCTGTTGCATCCAAAGCTGATCTATTCCTTATGGAGACTTTGGATAATTTCTCCTCCATCAATTTGCCTGCCATAATGATTGAGCATATGCAGAAGGTAGAGAACCTCAAAGACGGGAATCCTGGACTGCCTTATGGGTTCCTTCTCACAAAGGTCTTTGAGTTTTTCAAAGTACCTCTGGGACAGGCCAAAGTGGGCACCAAAAAGCAATCATTTTCAAAAACTACTCTGGATGAGTGTGAGTGTATTGATAAATTCAGAGGAGTTGGAAGTACTTCCACAATCTTTCAACTGATAAATGCTCAGAATAGTGCCACAAAGGAGATCCGGAAGTTAAAGGCTAGGAACGCGATTCTTGAGAGTCAGCTCAGTCAGTTTCAAGAGGTACCTAATTTCAGTGGTTCTCACAGCGCAGAGGTTGCACGCCTAACAAAGGAGAATGCTGAACTAAGGAAACAGGTGGAAGACCTAAAAGAAAGACTGCTCTGAGCAAATGTCCGCGAATGCTCGCATAGATCTTGTCCTCCAAACTCTTGCTTCCTCTTCCAAGCCCCCTTCCTCTAGTGTCCCTTAAAGAATGTCCCCTTAGTGTCCAGTTTCCAGTGTCTGTCTTCTTAAGTTGTCTTTTTGGTGATGTTTGTTATTTCTGGTAATTCTTTTTTTGTTTATTCTAGACTGTGGATGAAAACAATGAATTTGCTCCTGCCTGTAAAAGTCCAATTCTGGTTAATACAAGTGATTTCCTTTTTGCTATCTATGATGCTCTTCTATTTCTGTCTTCTATCATGTTGTGAGAACATAAGTGGCATGAGTGAGCTATGCTAGACTTCTTTATGCTGCTACTATGTTCTGTGCTTTTTATGATGCCAAAAGAGGGAAGATTTTAATTGAATAATAAAGAATGAATAAATGAGAGAGTGCATATGAGCTCATGAATGAATAATAATCTGAAAACAAAATACACATTCAGGGGAAACTCATTCAGGGGGAACTCACAAAAGTTCAAGTACTGACAAAGGGGGAATGCAGAGTTTCAGGGGGAACTTAAGGTCTTTCTGGTTCACAATCTGGTTCCTTTGTGGCTCCCTCTAGGATTTTCAATTATAAGTTTGTCATCATCAAAAAGGGGGAAATTGATAGGTTATAAGTACTTTACTTTATATTTTGATGATCTAACAAACTTACTATCCAGAACCAGATAAGGAACATGTTAAACATTTACAAGACCTCAAGTTCACAAGATTCCAGGTTGGGATTTAACGTGGAATATGATTCAACTCCTCAGAGTGGAAGGAACAACTGAGGGACCAGGTCCCTACCAGTTCCCGAGGAGACTGTACAAGGTCAACTCTGCAGTTGAAAAGTTGCTGCCTACACACGCTACAGTGCAGGAACAGTGCTGCAGTCAACTTTCCAGGGAAGAGTTTTTACCTACCTTGCTTTCATCATCACATGTGATGTCACACATGTATATATGCATTCAAGGGAGGTAAAACAAAAACACTTGAACACTTAGAGATCTTACACAAGCTCACTTACGTGACTATTCAGCTAGCAAGTTTCAAGTGCCTCAAGAACAAAGAACAAAGCAACTACGGACCAGTTCCCATATCGAGTTATTGTGTGTCCTTAGTTGAGTTGTAATAGTTCTTCAAATTGTAATTCCTATCCAGCTTATTTAGAATCACTTCAGAGGAACATCTTTGTAAACCTTAAACCTGCGTGTTTAAGTCTTGGCTAGAGTTAGTCAAGTTTTAAAGTGTTTGTAATAGAGTTATTGCAAAGTGGCTTGTAATAGGTGTATTACAAGTTAGTGAGGGATTAAGAGTTAATTCCTAGGTTGCATAGGTTGTAATTTGAAAGTTGCTCGGTAGTGAAGTTGAAATCCTACAAGGGTAGGTCGTGGTTTTTAATCCCGTTGAGCTGGAAATTTTCCACGTAAAATTTCTCTTGTCATTTGATCTGGGCCAACCCTGCACTACTATTGAGTAGTGAGAGAGGTCGAAGCAGCTTTTACCCGATTAAGGTCGGGATCGATTTCCACAGGGAGCTAGATATTGGAGTTGGGTGTCTATCTAAAGTGGAGTTGTGTATTTGTTCCAAATTGCACTTCTACACATTTTTGGTTTTGATTATGATTCTAATTTTATAAAACTACAATGCTAAATTAAACTAAAATAAGCTAGGGTTAAACTATTGCGAGTTGTTCAAATGATTAAAAGGCACTACGGTAGTGACTTTCGCTTAGGTGGTCAATTGACAGATTCTTGTGTCTAAAGCTAGATTGTCACATTTGGGGAGTATGATATAACCATTGCTCGATTCTACTCACTCTATACCTCTCGGTAGTTCGAGTGATTTTGCCCGAATTGACTTTCTCAAGACCAATTGGGTATGCAAATTTGCACAAGCAATTAATGTTCAAGTCGGGTATTACTATATCTAGGTTTAACCCTTTAATTGGGGCTATCAATCTCTTGAGTACGCCCCAATTCCTTGTTGGACCAATTTCAGAGACTTAGGCTCTTTTTCTCAAGAAGAGCCAAAGTCAACTAAACACAAACTAGTGTTTGCAACCACTAATTCAGCAATTAAACATGAAATTAGTCCAAATATCAAACACCCATAGTCAATCAAGCCCTAAAACACAAGACCCATCAATTACCCACACTAGGGTTGAGCCACAACCCTAGCTGAAGGGTCTAGCTACTCATAACTAAAGAGAAAAAACAAAGAAATAGATGAAGATAAACTCATAATAATTAATTACTAAATAGAACTTGAAGATTCAATGGTGAAATTAAGCTAAAATTACTCAAAATAGCAAAAGAAACGAAGTCACGAGCGCAACTCTACGTACAAAACTATCTGATTGCCTAAAAATGGGAAAAGAATCTATTTATACTAGGCTGAAAATATCGGACAAAAATACCCCTGCGGTAATGCTTATGGTGGGTCGGGCCCGGGCCTAAATGGGCTAAACGGGCCTGGGCTTAGCGGTCCCGGGCTCTGGCGGTCCCGGGCTTCACGGTCCCGGGCTTCGTGGGCTCAACGGGTAGGACCAGCCCGTGACGGGCCTAAGCCCATATGGTCCTGGGCTAAATGGGCCGGGCTCGTGGGCTTAGCGGGCCTAACGGGCTTTTTTTATTTTCGAGCTTTTTTTTTTTTAATTTTTTTTATTTAAGGCAATTTCTTGTAAACCATATGTGTATGTATATATATAAATTGCTCTTATGCATTGCTATATAAATATATGTAGTATATATAATATAGAAATCTAATTATTAAAGTGTTTGATGAAAATGTAAAATAACAAATCAATAGTAAAACTAAATTGGCATGCATAATAAATTAATAACAAAGTACAACATGAAGCATAAATACGTCTAATAATTTTAAAATAACACAAATTGTTGAAAAATCTTAAAGACGAATTTGCGGATAAATACCCTCAACACAATACTTTATATGCCTCCTTAAAATACCTATGGTACACCCTGAACGAAAATTTAAGACTCTTCCACAGTTCTTGCACTTTAATATTTGGCCTTCTTCATTTTCTTCAAGCACTTCATAGTATTGCGAAACAAATAAGCGCACTCTTTCCGAACGAGGCATGATTTAACTTGAAAATTGAGATTGAGACTTGAAGTCTTGAAAATTGGAGATTGAGAGAAATTTAGATTGAGAAATGAGTATTGAGTATTGAAATGAAGAAGAGGGAGGGGGGTACTTATAGTGTTAGAGAAGGTTAGTTTTGTAATTTTTTTAAAAAAAAGGCTATTTGTGCAATTAATATGACCAGTAAGTGGTTATTTGTGCAATTAATATGACCGTTGGTGGTCAGTGGGGGTGGGGCCCTCATTTTGAAAAATCTTGTTTTGTAGTTTATATAGTACTACTTCTTCATGTATATATAATATATATAGTATACTAGTATAGTATACTATATATTGTATGTTATGTATATATATTCCCTTATATAATTTGTTGTAGTATATATTGTATGTTATGTATATATATTTCCTTATATATTTTCTTGTAGTATATATTGTATGTTATGTATATATATTCCCTTATATAATTTGTTGTAGT
>NC_031998.1:22278407-22365220 GCF_001879085.1 Nicotiana attenuata
GGGAGAGGGCTCCATACCTGCTTTCCGTCAGTCGAGTCTCTCGATCGGACCTGCATCGATTGCGGTTGCAAGTTAGAGCGTTCATGCCGCGGGCACTTTACAGACTACGGCCCCTCCCGGACTCGGCTGTCACGAGGTTGCTCGTTAGGCGGAAGCTTTTATTCCTGCAGTTCATTTGGTGGATGAATCGTCTCAGGACGACTGCGAAGAAGCTCCATTAAAGAGGAGGAGAATAAGGGCTGATGGGGTACCCAGGATCGAGGGGCCTTCGAGGGACGATCCCGTGTTGGCAGTGTCTGAGCCTGCTGGTGAAGCTAATTAAGATGAGGAGACCGTATCCCCCTCGGACGTGGAGGCGGTGCACTTTTCTAGCGTGAGGGAGTCTACCGTGGTAGGGGGACAAAGCTCGGAGGCTGTTGCGATCATTCCGAGTGGTCAATTGACTTCACAACAGGACCGCACTCCCTCTTCGGCTAGTGAGAGGGTGAAGAGCGTGGTTATAGATCACTATAAATCCGGTTCAAATATTGACCCCAGGGACATAAACATGTTTGAGGCGGGGTTCACTCGGGTGGAGGCAGGAACGGATGATTCCTCCAGCGTGATCGAGATTTCTCCGGACTGCAATTTGCTGGAGGACACGGTGAGCCTGGTGCCCCAATTTGCCCTTCTTTGTTCCGCTACTGAAAGCAGGGCCCTTCAGGAGATCATCGATGCTGGCCTATCACGGGGCGTAGCCAGAATGGCTTTGAGGGTGAGTTTGCTGCTTTCTTCATTTTACGTCTTCCACTCTTGCTGACTTTCTTTTTCTGTTCTCTCTTCTTTCTTCAAACTTTCATTTTGGAGACTGAGAGTATCCGTCGTGAGGAGAGGCGGGCTACCGCTTTTCAGAAAATGGTTTCAAAGTACCACCGATACAGTGACAAGTGCCGCGAGATGCATGCACGACGAAGGGCGGGTGGCAATCTTTAGTCGCTTAGGGAGTTGGAGCTGAAGGACAAGGACCTGATGCGGTCCATTGGCAGATGCAGCGAACTAAAGGGGCTGCTTAGGGCTAAAGAAGAAGAGCTCGAGGTGGGCAAGGGTGTTGCAGCCAAGTGTGTTGATCTTCAGGCGAATGTGGTGGCCTTGCGCGCCGAAGTTGAGTAGAGTGCCACTAGAGTCGCCGGTCTAAGTGTTGAATTGGCGGAGAAGGTGACCGAGTTGGAAAGGAAGGCGATCGAACTAGAGAGGGCTGAGGGAGCCCGAGTAGCGGCCTTGGCAAAGGCTGCAGCACTGGAAGACTCTATCCGCATTCTCAGGTCTGAATGTGCAACTGAGATGGAAACGGCCGCTCTAAGGGAGGCGCGACTTGATGAGCAAATTGGCAGGCTTAAGAGAGATGTCTCGAGCCTGGGTGATCAAATTGTTGCTCTCGAGGCTGAGAGGGCACAATTGTTGGCTTCGACTCTTCCTGCGTCTGTCTCTGTTGATGTTCCTTTCCCTTTGTACGAGATGTGGATCCACGCTGAGGCTCAACGGGATATATATAAGGGCTTGTTGGTAGCGGGGAATGTTCCTGAAGCCGCTTTTGAAGAAGTTCGTGTTAAAGCGCGTGAGGTCTGGCTTGCCTGCGGCTATGACCCCGCGACACCGAAGGCCGATGGAGACGATGAGGCTGAGGAAGGGCTTACCTTTGATGATGAACATTCTGATGGAGAGGGTGACGGTGGAGGTGAAGCCGCTGAACCAAGCGGGGAGAGAGATGACAGCGTGGATGGAGATGATGCCGAGTGAAGCTTTTGTACTTAATTTTTCCTCCTATATTTAGTTTTTCTGTACTTAGTTAGTTGGGTGGGGGCCCCTTTTGGCCCTTTATAAGACGCTATTTTTCCTTTGAATGGAACAGTTGATTTGTCCTTGGTTGTACGTCTTTGGCCTTTCCTTCTTTTTTATTTTCGAATTTCTAGGATCTTCTTGCGATAAGTCCCTGACTTTCGGTAGTTAATTCGACCGGGGTCAAATGTAGCTTTCTTAATTCGAGCGAGGTCAAATTTTTCTTGTTGTAAATTCGAACGAGGTCGAATTTGTCTTGTTGTAAATTCGAACAAGGTCGAATTTATCTTGTTGTAAATTGGAATGGGGTCGAATGTGCATTTGTTAGTTCGAGCGAGGTCGAATTTGTATCGCTAATTCGAGCGAGGTCGAATATAGACTTATTGATTTGAGCGAGGTCGAATTTGTCTTGTTGTAAATTCGAACGAGGTCGAATGTACATTTCCTGCGTTGGCGTGATATGTAAACTTGGTGGAGTTGCGTAAGAATTCCATATGTCGCTTCGCTTACTCATTTATTGGAGAATACTACATGTTGTTGTACGGTCCGTACATATATTTGAGGAGTCCCAGTCTATCTAGTCCCTTCATCTCTTGGCCTGGAGAGGTAGTCGATAGACCGGGCGATGAATGTCTCGCTCAAGCTTTGAGACGTCTCAATGTATGTACGAGATTGAATTTTGGCTAGTTGTGTTGGAGAGATTCTTATGTTTTCCGGGCTGGTGACCCAGTCCTAGTCTATACAGACTTTTCCTTTATGGCGTTGAATACCAACTTATTAGGGAGGGGGGAGGGGTTTGCTCGACCGTTGCCTGCAGGATGATATGGCCCGGAGCGTTTTCTTGGTGTGCTATTTTGATGGCGTTTGTTTCCTGTTCGCGTGTCCGTGAGTATGCCCCTGTTCCTGTCCCACTCTGAAAAGAAATAGCAACTTAAAGCCAAACGAAATCGTTTGTTACCTCGATTGATTGGTTAACGAGTGGAAGAGAGCGACCATGTTCCCTTCTTTTGCTATGCTTCGTAGCTGCTACTAATATCCACAGAACTCGGATGACATCTTGTGGATCTTCGGCTTGGTGTTTTTGCCGTCTCCGCTACTTGGGTCTGGAAAGACCCTTCGATCTGATTTGCAATGAACTGAGTGCTAGCTTCAGATCTGGTCTCAGCCTCGTACTTAGCTTCGGCGTTAGTCGAATCTGGGCACCTTCTGGGCTGATGACTTACTTCGCCTATTGGGATCTTCGAGTTCAAGTCCCAATCCGATCCAGTCCCGAGTGCGTGAAGAAACGAAAACTTTGGCTAACGGATGAAGTTACAACGAACGGGAAGTAGAACTACAATCGAGTTTCGATCTAGAGGAAACTAAAACTTTGGCAAGGAAATCCCCACAGACGGCACCAAATTGTTTGACCAAAAAGTTTCAAGCCTTTTTATTAAACTAATTAAATAACAAGATATGGGGTAAATCCTAGCCAGAGATAATTTATTCTAGATCTGAGATAGAAGACAGGTATAAACAAGCAAAGCGGAACGTAAAATTTGATTATACTCGCGATTGGATTCCATAATGTAAGAAGAGGAAGATGACTTCAATAATATCAAATGATTATGAAGAATACATAAAGGAAAAGAATCACCATTCTTGAACAAGATATACTTCCATACATTTGATAAAGTTGAACTACAGATAAAATGCCAGGATCCTGAGATTTACCCCCCCCTCCTTTTGGCAAAGAGGCTGGGAGGATGGAACATCTTCTCCTTCACAGGGATGTATGTGTATGTCTGTGTTCCCATAAGTCCCCCTTTTTTTGTTATTCTCTCTCATGATATTTATGCAAAACACTTGCCTTACCCAGCCGTCCTTAACCGGAGTACCTAAGTACTTGGAATATCCTCTAGAGTATTCCTCTGAAATGTCTAAGTGTCGAACTAGCCGTTCGGGCGAACTAAGTGGTCGATCTCCACCGTAGCTGAATCATTCGCTGATATATTGCTTCTTGTACGTGACTTCGGCTTGGTTGACTCCTGGTCGTTCTTCCTTAATTAAAATTCCTTTGATTAGATTTTGACCTATATACTAACTATGATGTTGTTTCTTTCTTTCAAAAAATGACTGACCATGTTGTATTTTTTGTACTTATGTGAGGAGCTAAAGTTCTTTGTCAATACTGTAAATTTACTTTTCCTCATATATTGCTACTGGCTTTGCCATAGCTACATGTAATTCTCAATTTTGGGCCTGACAGTAGTTCTAAAATGAAAGATTTATTTGTTATGAAATATAAAATGTGGGTTTGTCTAATATTAAGAATTTATTGATATAATGTAAGAATTTTGTGAGCGTTACTGTGTTAAACCAAAAATCAGGAAAAACTGTTAGAAAAATAAAAGAAACTGGAAAAACAGAAGAGTTTAAGAAATATTCCGAGTCTACAATTTTCTTGTGTGTCCTTAAGGAATTTTAACCCCCTCACACGTTGCCAAGGTAATGGATTAATCCTCCCAGGATAAAACGGAATAAACCTTCCTGCAACAGTGGCAATACAAACTGCAGGATACCAACGAACTTAAAGAACGGAGCAAAATCACACTTACGAATTTGAGAGAGAGAGACTGCGAATTAGGATGCAGTATATTCAAAAAGAAAGAAGTTCTGGAGTGTTTTTCGTGCGTAGAAAATGGAGCCTTGCCTCAGAATTTATAGACAATTATCAGAAGAGGTGTCTGGAAAAGGTGCCTTTTCAGAAGAATACGCTGCCTGCCGCGGTTCTACCGCGGTCGTGGCATAACCGCGACCAGAGTATCGATCGATCATTTGACAAATCCAAAGCCAAAGCCAAAGCCAAAGCCGAAGCCGAGCCGAGCGAGCGACGACGACGGCGCGAGGGTTCATTCTCTTCAACTCCTTTTAAGAGCTTTAAGAAGTGATTCTATATATAAGCACACAAATGTGGTTGTCCCTCACCAATGAGGGACAAAGTGCAAGACAAAAGTTCACTTCTTCAAATTTTCAATTTCCCTCCATTTTATTTCCATCCATTTCCAATTCACACTTCTTCTACTTTAAAGCCCAATGGCTTAAAGTTCAACAATCCCCCACATGAATGGGAATGGTTGTATCAAGAAAGATCATAGATGAAAGCTATGTGATTTTGCAAGTAAGGATTAATTGCATCTGGATAACTAGGTTTCCCTTTGAACTTTCCGTAGTGAACATATGTCGGATATACTCGGTCAATAGGTAGATTTGATATCTTTGAACCGTCGAACTTTAGTGTATACCTAGACAACCATATGTCACACAACCAACCCTTAACCGTCTTTTGGTTCTCATTGTTGTGTTCGTTTTAGCCATGAACACCGTCTGGTTTCATAAGTGCGTAGAGAATTGGCCTTACAAAATTCTCATTGAAGCGGCTTCCACTTCACACTTACATAGGTGATTCCTATACGTGTAATCCTTTAGATTGACACTATTTGATAAATACCTCATCAAACTTAGGTAATCATTAAATAACGTGTAAAGTTCTATCCTTGTTACTGAACATTGTCTTCATCACGAGAATGGACCAAAGATTTTATTTTGACAATGTTGAACCGGTCAATCACAACTTTGTTTGAGCTCCTTGAACCTAGATCTCGGAACATCCAAAATTCTAGGTAGAGTTACCGCCATGTTGACTTGTCCTCGGCCATAGTCCCATTCCCTTAGATGATTTCTCAACTCCCTCTCTAGTTAAGCCTTTTGTAAGCGGATCCGCCACATTATCCTTTGATCTTACATAATCAATAGTGATAATTCCACTAGAAAGTAGTTGTCTAACGGTGTTATGTCTTCGTCGTATATGACGAGACTTCCCGTTATACATAACGCTCCCTGCCCGTCCTATTGCAACCTCACTATTGCAATGTATGCAAATAGGAGCCAAAGGTTTTGGCCAGAACGGAATGTCTTCTAAAAAATTCTGAAGCCATTCAGCTTCTTTACCGGCTTTATCCAAAGCTATAAACTCTGATTCCATTGTAGAGCGAGCAATGCACGTTTGTTTGGAAGACTTCCAAGATACTGCTCCTCCACCAACAGTAAAAACATATCCACTTGTAGACTTTGTTTCTGATGAGGCGGTTATCCAATTAGCATCACTATATCCTTCGATAACCACAGGATATTTATTGTAGTACAAAGCGTAGTCTTGGGTATATTCCAAATATCCTAGAACTCGTTTCATAGCTACCCAGTGATGTTTGTTGGGACTACTTGTGAATCGACTAAGTTTACTTATCGCACAAGCTATATCAGGTCGTGTACAATTCATGATGTACATTAAGCTTCCCAACACACGAGCATACTCCAATTGAGACGTACTTTCACCTTTATTCTTTATGAGATGATGATTTAAGTCAATTGGAGTTCTTGCACTTCTAAATTCCAAGTGTATGAATTTTTCAAGTACCATTTTCACGTAATGTGATTGAGACAAAGCTAGACCTTGAGGAGTCCTCTGGATTTTAATTCCTAGAATTACATCGGCAACTCCTAAGTCTTTCATATCAAACTTACTAGCAAGCATGCGCTTAGCAGCTTAAATGTCGGCAATGTCTTTGCTCATTATTAGCATATCATCAACATATAAGCAAACAATGACTATATGATTTGGAACGTTCTTAATGTAAACACATTTATCACATTCATTAATCTTAAAACCATTTGACAACATTGTTTGGTCAAATTTCGCATGCCATTGTTTGGGTGCTTGTTTTAGTCCATAAAGAGACTTAACAAGTCGACACACCTTCTTTTCTAATCCCGGAATCACAAACCCTTCAGGTTGGTCCATGTAGATTTCTTCCTCTAAATCACCATTTAAGAAGGTTGTTTTTACATCCATTTGATGGATTTGAAGATCATACAAGGCGGCGAACGCTATTATCCGAATGGATGTAATTCTTGTTACCGGCGAGTATGTGTCCAAATATTCAAGACCTTCTCGCTGTCTAAATCCTTTGAGAACAAGTCTTGCCTTGTATTTGTCAATAGTACCATCGTCTTTCATTTTCTTCTTGAGAATCCATTTAGAACCCAATGTTTTATTACCTGGAGGAAGGTCAACTAATTCCCATGTATGGTTGCTCAATATGGATTCTATTTCACTATTGACCGCTTCTTTCCAATATTCTGCTTCTGATGAAGACATTGCTTCCTTGAAGGTACGAGGTTCATTTTCTAACAGAAAAGTCAGAAAATCTGGACCGAATGAAGTAGATGTCCGTTGACGTTTACTTCTTCTCGGATTTTCCTCATTAGGCATACCATCTGTTATTTCCTCCCGAGGTCGTTTTCACTTTTGGTAGGTCACTTTACTTTCCTTTTTATACGGATAAATAGTTTCAAAGAATTCAGCATTATCTGATTCTATTATCGTATTAACGTGAATCTCAGGATTTTCTGACTTATGAACCAGAAAACGATATGCCTTGCTATTGGTTACATATCCAATAAATACAGAATCCACCGTTTTTGGACCTATCTTAACCCTTTTAGGTTTAGGAACTTGTACCTTAGCTAAACACCCCCACACTTTGAAGTATTTCAAGCTGGGCTTCCTTCCTTTCCACTTTTCATAAGGAATGGACTGTGTTTTACTATGAGGTACACGGACCGGAAAACTTTCCGGGTTTTTCTGCTGGTGCCATAGCATGAGCAGGAGTAGAACGGCTTGACGAGGCAGCAACACTCGTAACAGTAGCTCCCGTTCCCACAACATTTCCATTAGTTTGGTTTTCGTTCGACATCTTTTCTGTAGAGTTGGAAACACAACAGAACTTTGTTAAATCAGTGAAGTTTTGATATCTTCAAACTGAATACCAAACCAAACATACAACACGTAACAATGGTGAAGTTTTTATATACTTCAAACCCGTACGTTTATTATTCCGGCAAAGTTTTTATGTACTTTAAATCGGACAGAAAGAATTATTGGAGTAGAAAGCAACAAGGCTTTAGTCTCCAAAACAGTATACAAAATATGAATAACAGTTTAATATATGTTTCAACACAGAAACGTTAGTATATAAAAAAATTCCTTAAGCTTGTGAGCGTTACTGTGTTAAACCAAAAATCAGAAAAAAAACTGTTAGAAAAATAAAAGAAACTGGAAAAACAGAAGAGTTTAAGAAATATTCCGAGTCCACAATTTTCTTGTGTGTCCTTAAGGAATTTTAACCCCCTCACACGTTGCCAAGGTAATGGATTAAATCCTCCCAGGATAAAACGGAATAAACCTTCATTTAACAGTGGCAATACAAACTGCAGGATACCAAAGAACTCAAAGAATGGAGCAAAATCAGACTTACGAATTTGAGAGAGAGAGACTGCGAATTAGGATGCAGTATATTCAGAAAGAAAGAAGTTCTGGAGTGTTTTTCATGTGTAGAAAATGGAGCCTTGCCTCAGAATTTATAGGCAATTATCAGAAGAGATGTCTGGCAAAGGTGCCTTTTCAGAAGAATACGCTGCCTGCCGCGGTTCTACCGCGGTCGCGGCAGAACCGCGGTCAGAGAGGCTCTCTGAATTAGCCTGCCGCGGTTCTACCGCGGTCGCGGCAAAAGCGCAACCAGAGAGGCCCTCTGAACCTTAAGCAGGGTTCTGGCGTATTTTCAGCAGTGATTTGGCATATAATTAATTATTAAATAATTAAATAAAATTTGTCCAAAAATAATCTTATCGATCGATCATTTGACAAATCCAAATCCAAATTCAAATCCAAGCCGAGCAAGCGAGCGACGACGGCGCGAGGGTTCATTCTCTTCAACTCCTTTTAAGAGCTTTAAGAAGTGATTCTATATATAAGCACACAAATGTGGTTGTCCCTCACCAATGAGGGACAAAGTTCAAGACAAAAGTTCACTTCTTCAAATTTTCAATTTCCCTCCATTTTATTTCCCTCCATTTCCAATTCACACTTCTTCTACTTTAAAGCCCTATGGCTTAAAGTCCAACAATCCCCCACATGAATGGGAATGGCTGTATCAAGAAAGATCATAGATGAAAGCTATGTGATTTTGCAAGTAAGGATTAATTGCATCTGGATAAATAGGTTTCCCTTTGAACTTTCCATAGTGAACATATGTCGGATATACTCGGTCAATCGGTAAATTTGATATCTTTGAACCGTCGAACTTTAGTGTATACCGAGACAACCATATGTCACACAACCAACCCTTAACTGTCTTTTGGTTCTCATTGATGTGTTCGTTTTAGCCATGAACACCGCCTGGTTTCATAAGTGCGTAGAGAATTGGCCTTACAAAATTCTCGTTGAAGCGGCTTCCACTTCACACTTACATAGGTGATTCCTAAACGTGTAATCCTTTAGATTGACACTATTTGATAAATACCTCATCAAACTTAGGTAATCATTAAAGAACGTATAAAGTTCTATCCTTGTTACTGAACATTGTCTTCATCACGAGAATGGACCAAAGATTTTATTTTGACAATGTTGAACCGGTCAATCACAACTTTGTTTGAGCTCCTTGAACCTAGATCTCGGAACATCCAAAATTCTAGGTAGAGTTACCGCCATGTTGACTTGTCCTCGGCCATAGTCCCATTCCCTTAGATGATTTCTCAACTCACTCTCTAGTTAAGCCTTTTGTAAGCGGATCCGCCACATTATCCTTTGATCTTACATAATCAATAGTGATAATTCCACTAGAAAGTAGTTGTCTAACGGTGTTATGTCTTCGTCATATATGACGAGACTTTCCGTTATACATAACGCTCCCTGCCCGTCCTATTGCAGCCTCACTATCGCAATGTATGCAAATAGGAGCCAAAGGTTTTGGCCAGAACGGAATGTCTTCTAAAAAATTTCGAAGCCATTCAGCTTCTTCACCGGCTTTATCCATAGCTATAAACTCTGATTCCATTGTAGAGCGAGCAATGCACGTTTGTTTGTAAGACTTCCAAGATACTGGTCCTCCACCAACAGTAAAAACATATCCACTTGTGGACATTGTTTCTGATGAGCCGGTTATCCAATTAGCATCACTATATCCTTCGATAACCGCAGGATATTTCTTGTAGTGCAAAGCGTAGTCTTGGGTATATTCCAAATATCCCAGAACTCGTTTCATTGCTACCCAGTGATGCTTTTTGGGATTACTTGTGAATCGACTAAGTTTACTTATCGCACAAGCTATATCAGGTCGTGTACAGTTCATGATGTACATTAAGCTTCCCAACACACGAGCATACTCCAATTAAGACGTACTTTCACCTTTATTCTTTATGAGATGATGATTTAAGTCAATTGGAGTTCTTGCACTTCTAAATTCCAAGTGTTTGAATTTTTCAAGTACCATTTTCACGTAATGTGATTGAGACAAAGCTAGACCTTGAGGAGTCCTCTGGATTTTAATTCCTAGAATTACATCGGCAACTCCTAAGTCTTTCATATCAAACTTACTAGCAAGCATGCGCTTAGCAGCTTGAATGTCGGCAATGTCTTTGCTCATTATTAGCATATCATCAACATATAAGCAAACAATGACTATATGATTTGGAACGTTCTTAATGTAAACACATTTATCACATTCATTAATCTTAAAACCATTTGACAACATTGTTTGGTCAAATTTCGCATGCCATTGCTTGGGTGCTTGTTTTAGTCCATAAAGAGACTTAACAAGTCGACACACCTTCTTTTCTTTTCCCGGAACCACAAACCCTTCAGGTTGGTCCATGTAGATTTCTTCCTCTAAATCACCATTTAAGAAGGCTGTTTTTACATCCATTTGATGGATTTGAAGATCATACAAGGCGGCTAACGCTATTAGCATCCGAATGGATATAATTCTTGTTACCGGCGAGTATGTGTCAAAATAGTCAAGACCTTCTCGCTGTCTAAATCCTTTGACAACAAGTCTTGCCTTGTATTTGTCAATAGTACCATCGTCTTTCATTTTCTTCTTGAGAATCCATTTAGAACCCAATGTTTTATTACCTGGAGGAAGGTCAACCAATTCCCATGTATGGTTGCTCAATATGGATTCTATTTCACTATTGACCGCTTCTTTCCAATATTGTGCTTCTGATGAAAACATTGCTTCCTTGAAGGTACGAGGTTCACTTTCTAACAGAAAAGTCAGAAAATCTGGACCGAATGAAGTAGATGTCCGTTGACATTTACTTCTTCTCGGATTTTCCTCATTAGGCATACCATCTGTTATTTCCTCCCGAGGTCGTTTTGACTTTTGGTAGGTCACTTCACTTTCCTTTTTATACGGATAAATAGTTTCAAAGAATTCAGCATTATCTGATTCTATTATCGTATTAACGTGAATCTCCGGATTTTCTGACTTATGAACCAGAAAACGATATGCCTTGCTATTGGTTACATATCCAATAAACACACAATCAACCGTTTTTGGACCTATCTTAACCCTTTTAGGTTTAGGAACTTGTACCTTAGCTAGACATCCCCACACTTTGAAGTATTTCAAGCTGGGCTTCCTTCCTTTCCACTTTTCATAAGGAATGGATTGTGTTTTACTATGAGGTACACGGTTGATTATTCGGTTAGCTGTAAGTATAGCTTCCCCCCACAAGTTTTGTGGTAAGCCAGAACTTATCAGCAACGCATTCATCATCTCCTTCAATGTTCGATTCTTTCTCTCCGCAATTTCGTTAGATTGTGGAGAGTAAGGGGCAGTTGTTTGGTGAATAATGCCATTTTCCAAACATATTTCTTCAAAAGGAGATTCATATTCGCCACCCCTATCACTTCTTATCATTTTGATCTTTTTGTTTAGTTGTGTTTCAACTTCACTCTTGTATTGCTTGAAAGCATCAATTGCCTCATCTTTACTATTAAGTAAATAAACATAGCAGTATCTCGTGCTATCGTCAATAAAAGCAATAAAATACTTTTTCCCACCGCGAGATGGTGTTGACTTCATGTCGCAAATATCTGTGTGAATTAAGTCTAAAGGACTTGAATTCCTTTCAACGGACTTACAAGGATGCTTAGCATACTTTGATTTCACACATATTTGACATTTAGAATTAATGCAATCAAATTTTGGCAATACTTCTAGATTTATCATCTTTCGCAATGTTTTGAAGTTTACGTGACCTAAACGCGAATGCCATAAAGTGTTTGACTCAAGCAAGTAAGAAGAAGCATTCACTTTATTGATAGGAACTGCTGCTACATTTAGCTTAAAAAGGCCCTCATTTAGGTAACCTTTTCCTACATACAAATCGTTCTTACTTAGTACAACACTATTAGAAATAAAAATACATTTGAATCCATTCTTGACAAGAAGTGAGGTAGACACAAGATTCTTGCGAATTTCTGGAACATGGAGGACTTGGTTTAGAGTCACTATTTTTCCCGACGTCATCTTCGACGCAATCTTGCCAACTCCTTCAATCTTGGCCGTAGATGAATTTCCCATGAAGATTGTCTAGTCGGGACCTGCCGGGGCATAAGAAGAAAATAACTCCTTGTTATCACAAACATGGCGGGTGGCTCCAGAATCTATCCACCATTCTTTCGGATTTCCTACCAAGTTGCATTCAGACAACATGGCACACAAGTCTTCCATTTCATCTTCGACCATGTTGGCTTGATTCTTTTTCTTCTTATCATTCTTTGGGGCACGACAATCCACTACCTTATGCCCAGTTTTTCCACAGTTGTGGCAATTACCCTTGAACTTCTTCTTGCTTGGGTAATTCTTTGGTCCAGAAGCTTTCTTCCTCTTCTTATTTTGTGGTGCCTCCTCAACAATGTTTGCCCCCATTATTGTCGAGTGTCCACATGACTTCTTTTCAGCATTTTTGTTGTCCTCTTCTATCCTCAAACGAACAATCAAGTCTTCTAGTGTCATTTCCTTCCGTTTGTGTTTAAGATAGTTCTTAAAATCCTTCCACAGCGGAGGTAACTTCTCAATGAAAGCAGCGACTTGAAAGGCCTTATTTATGACCATACCTTCAATAACAAATTCATTATTAATATTAAGATAAATCTTGTTAATAAAATTATTGATTTGGGTCATACCTTCAGCAAGGAGGTCATGTACAATGACTTGTAGTTCTTGGACTTGAGTTATGACCGACCTAGTGTCAATCATCTTGAAATCCAAGAACCTTGCAGCCACGAATTTCTTAAGTCCGGCATCCTCAGTCTTGTCCTTCTTCTCAAGCGCATTCCATAACGCTTTTGAAGTTTCCATGACACTATAGACATTGTACAAGCCATCTTCCAAACAACTCAAAATGTAATTTTTGCACAGGAAATCAGAATGTTTCCATGCTTCAGTTACAACAAGTCGTTCATCATCCGGAGTATTTTCAGCCATGACCGGAGGATCCTCCTGGATGAAACGTTGCAAACTCAACGTAGTAAGATAGAAGAGCATCTTCATTTGCCAGCGTTTGAAGTCAATACCGGAAAACTTTCCGGATTTTTTTGCCGGTACCATAGCATGAGCAGGAGTAGAACGACTTGACGAGGCAGTAGCACTCGTAACAGTAGCACCCGTTCCCGCAACACTTCCATTAGTTTGGTTTTCATTCGTCATATTTCTGTAAAGTTGAAAACAATACAGAACTTTGTTAAATCAGTGAAGTTTTGATATCTTCAAACTGAATATCAAACCAAACATACAACACGTAACAATGGTGAAGTTTTTATATACTTCAAACTCGTACGTTTATTATTCCGGCAAAGTTTTTATGTACTTTAAACCGGATAGAAAGAATTATTGGAGTAGAAAACAACAAGGCTTTAGTCTCCAAAACAGTGTACAAAATATGATTAATAGTTTAATAAATGTTTCAACACAGAAATGTTAGTATAAAATTCCTTAAGCTTGTGAGCGTTACTGTGTTAAAACACAAAATCAGGAAAACAAAACTGTTAGAAGAATTAAAGAAATCTGGAAAAATAGTAGAGTTTAAGAAATATTCCGAGTCCACAATTTGCTTGTGTGTCCTTAAGGAATTTTAACCCCCTCACACGTTGCCAAGGTAATGGATTAAATCCTCCCAGAATAAAACGGAATAAACCTTCCTGCAACAGTGGCAATAAAAACTGCAGGATACCAACGAACTTAAAGAACGAAGCAAAATCACACTTACGAATTTGAGAGAGAGAGACTGCGAATTAGAATGCAGTATATTCAGAAAGAAAGAAGTTCTGGAGTGTTTTTCGTGCCTGCCGCGGTCAGAGGGGCTTTCTGAACCTTCATCAGCAGGGTTCTAGCGTATTTTCAGCAGTGATTTGGCATTTAATTAATTATTAAATAATTAAATAAATTTTGTCCAAAAAATAATCGAGCCGAGCCGAGCCGAAGCCGAGCGACGACGGCGGCGCGAGGGTTCATTCTCTTCAACTCCTTTTATGAGCTTTAAGAATTGATTCTATATATAAGCACACAAATGTGGTTGTCCCTCACCAATGAGGGACAAAGTGCAAGACAAAAGTTCACTTCTTCAAATTTTCAATTTCCCTCCATTTCCAATTCACACTTCTTCTACTTTAAAGCCCAATGGCTTAAAGTCCAACATACAATACCCAGTATAATCCTACAAAGTGGGGTCTTGGGAGGATAGTGTGTACGCATACCTTATTCCTACCTTGTGGAAGTAGAGAGGTTGTTTCCAATGGACTCTCGACAACCCAGACCAATGTCTGCTATATAAAAATAAGAAACAAATTTCTATTATCAAGAGATAATAGAAGCTAAAGACACAAGTTTTTCATTATATACAAAATCTGGAATCACGTCCAGTACATAAACCTGGGATGAAGGGGAGCGAGCAAGTATCAGATCGTGTATATGCTTCTTTATCTGCATGAATAGCTTTCATATGCACACTAAATATTGTACCTTTTTTTCTGTGAGCAAACCTGAGAAAAACATCTCTTCTTCCAATATTTTTATCCAGCATAACTAAGATTTAGCGGATAATAATAAGCAAGAAACTGCTTATGCAGGGGAGCATCTCTTTTGGCATGGCACGTTCTAATAGAGACCATTGGGTCTCATGCATATAATGTTTCTAAGCATTTAGGAATTTAAATAGTCCAGCTATCGAAATGAAGTGTTAACTCAAAAAACGTTAAGGCTTTACATATATCCATCAGAATAACACCAAATGCAATATTATTTAGTTAGTCTCTTCATATTGCTCACATTCATATAGCATTATTGTATTTTCGGAGATTAATTCTCCAATTTAAGTGCTTCAAAGAATACAATAGTGATAGGTAAGTGGAGAGACGTAGAAGATGTTATTTTTTTTAATGTCTTTACGTTTAATAGGATCCTAATTTAATATTTTGAGTGTATTGATCCGGCGAAACCAACATAGCAAAAAGCCTAGGCTGCTATTTAGTTCAAATAAATAATTTAATGGGAGGTGTTTTCATTTTACTTTTTTATTTAATGGGAGGTAATTTTAATATTGGATAGAGGATAATTTGGTTATTCAATTTTTGAAGGATATTTTTGTAAAAAAACTTCTCCTAAAAGTCTTCATACTTATAATATAGTATATGATGATGATGATATGGCAAATTTATTTTATATAGAAAAGGTAAGTAAAAGGTTCGAGTCGTCCCTATTAGTCAATTATTAGGTATGCGTCATAAGTTAGATTTTTACTCTTTTTTCCTTAATTAAGGCATATTAAATTAAAGATAATTTATAGTACTCCTGCTCTTTACTACTTCTTTCGTTCCATTTTATGTGAACCTATTTCCTTTTTGGTCCGTTCCAAAAAGAATGACCCCTTTCTAAATTTGAAAATAATTTAGCTTAAACTTACAATTTTACCCTTAACGAGAAGCTTTTATGATCACACAAATACTCTGGGCCCTTTTTTGACTTGTTTAGGACCACAAATTCCAAAAGTCTTCATTTTTTCTTAAACTCTGTGCCCAGTCATACAGGTTCAGATAAATTGAAACGGAGGGAGGAAACGATTGGTCAGTCATGTGACCTAATTTCGCTGCAGAATTCATTTTCCAAGTACTTATTAACTTAGCAAGGGTGCTATGAGAGGCACGATGTTTAACAACTCTCCATATTCTCATTCTTTTAGCTTGACATTAACATATCTGCATTAGTCATATTCTACCCATTTTACTTGAGCGTCAATCATCCGCTCAATTTCTGTCTTTATTGTGCTGATCGTTGTCCTTTTCCACACGTAAATAGTTCGGAACTTAGGATTAGATGAAATAAAGTTCCTTGATAGGTAGATATTGTACGACTATATATCGTGTCCTGAATTCAAGACATTTTGTTCATTTGGATCGTTCTGAATATGTGTAAATCTTTCTTCTTTTGTTCTTCGTTTGCTTTTTGGGAAAGTATATGAAAATTTTAAAATATATGGCATCGTGACGAAGAATATTGGGAACTCTTGAAGATTGCACTTTCTGACTTTTGGTGGAAGCACGTCCAGCCGGCGAAGGAGTTGTACAAGAGATCGGAGATCAAAAATCCCCTTGTCGAACTGCGCTCCTATAAACCAAAACCTAAGCATGAATTGTTCCGGTCTATCATCTATGAAAGCAGACGTGTGCTTGATAATTCTGTGTTGCTTATGCGTGAAGTTGATGGAAAATTGCAAAGCTGAGATTCCTTAGAAGATTCAGTGGTACTCTTCTACAAGTCATACTTGAAGTGGAAGATCACATGCATTGACATGGGCCAGTTGAGCAAATGAACTGGCCCATGTTANCATATTATCATTTTTACACTATTAGATCTACAACAACAACTTCATTTTTCATCTCTAGGTCTATTATATTTGATTACGATTTACCCTTTCCTACTTTTGATTGTTTTTAAGCTTGCAAAGTATATCGATAACTTTTGAGCCAAACAATTTGGCGCCGTCTGTGGGGATTTCGAGAATCAAAATCATAGTATCCACCTAGAGAGCAACCAACTACCATTCTCTACACCACACGAAAACAAAAGATGGCTGAAAATAACACCAGAATGAAAGCGATAGTGGGTGTTACAGCCAATCTCCTTGATCCTCTCAACGAGGCCGGTGACCAAGGGCATTTTGAATGCAACCCCTAGCATCACGCCAGGTGCAGAGATCTCATCTTCCCCATCCGAAGACCTGGCGATCTTGCATGAAAAAGGAGCTTCCACATCTGCGGCTAAGGAAGTACCCCCGGTGGTCAAGAAGCTACTGGAAGAATGGCTAACAAGCACTCTAAGTGGCTTGGTTGAGAAGTCACCGCAAAGTAACGTCAGATGTATACAAACGGTAGGTACCACTGCTGCCGTGGGTGAACCTGAAGCTGCACGAGCAAATAACAAACCCATCGAGGCACAGACCAACGACGGCACGCTAACAGCCATCCTAAAGAAGATGGAAGAAATGGAGAATGAAAACAAGGCACTCCGCGACCAAATGAAAGAACATCAAGAGAGGGTAGACAAGATCCCCGGTGCTCCCAATTTGCTACCAAAATGCGACGTGGGGAGGTTCGTTGAACAACCATACACTGAAGAAGCTGCCCCTCACCCTATCCCGAAAACCTTCAAGATGCCACCCTACTTGAGGGTATATGACGGAACCACAGATCTCGAGGATCATTTGATCCACTATGTCACTGCTGTAAAGGGCAACACCTATCAAAAGAACAGGTACCATCGGTGCTGCTGAAGAAGTTTGGTGAGACGTTGACAGGAGGGGCCCTAACGTGGTACTCTCAGCTACCAGCTAAGGCGATATCAACGTTCGAGGAAATGGCGGATAAGTTCGTCACCGCCCATGCAGGTGCAAAGAAAGCGGAAGCAAGGGTCAGCGACATCTTCGCCGTCAGGCAAACCGCAGGGGAGGGACTCAGGGACTTCCTAGCCAAGTTTAATAGGGTAAGGATGAGTCTACCAAACGTATCGGAAGGTAGGCAGTCGCCGCTTTCCAGAACGGGCTAAACAGGGATGGTTCGAGGGAAACCAAGAAGCTACTAAGCCGCCTCATGAAATATCCCCCTACCACATGGGAGGAAATGCACAACGCCTATTGCGCTGAGGTACGAGCGGACGAGGATGATCTTAATGGGACGACCCAACGGCTAACAACGATACACTCAGAAACAAGGAGGGATCTACGCAATGAAGGACGGCGAGAACAACTCCCACGCTCCAACAAAGACCGACACCAGCCATACACCAGATCCTCCCATCCACCACCAAGGCATACGGACGCGCTACAGCGACACGTCGCCCCACTCCGAAACGAAAGAGGTATGCCTCCTTTATTATCCGCCCATAACTTTTGTGTGCCTCCTTCAGAAATAGTGTACGCACTGGAGAAGCTGGGCACCAAAGTGCAGTGGCCGCAGAAGATGAAATCAGACCCTGCCACGAAAAAATCAAACGTCCTATGTGAGTTCCATCAGGAACGGGGACACAAAACCGAAGACTGCATAGGCCTACGGCACGAGCTGGTCAGGATGCTGAACCAGGGATACCTGAGGGAATTACTCAGTGACAAAGGGAAAATCAACTTGGGACGCGGACGGGAACAACCCCACGGGCCGCCGAAGCCGCCCTCCCCAGCATGCACGATAAACATGATCATCGGAGGCGGCGACGACTTAGCGATCAATCACGTCAAGTTCGCCACCACGCACAAACTAAAGCGGACCATCGCCCATGAACGGTATGACGACTTCGAAGATAGTATCACCTTCGATAAGTCTGATGCCGACGGTTTGTCTTTCCCTCATTACGATGCTTTAGTTATCACTTTATGTATCGCTGATACAGATGTTAAAAGAATCATGATTGACGATGGAAGCGGCGCCTGTATTATCCACCCGAGGGTCCTCGTACAAATGGGACTCGAGGATAAGGTAATACCGCGTTGCATAACACTAACTGGTTTTAACAATGCAGTGGAATGGACATCCGGAGAAATATCACTGCCCGTTTTAGCAGGAGGAGTCACGCTGGAAACAACTTTCCACGTGATGAACTAGGAAACAGCGTACAACGTCATCATAGGGCGCCCGTGGATACACGCCATGCGATCCGTCCCTTCAAGCCTTACCAAGTTATCAAGTTCCCTACCCCATAGGGAGTATTCAGCATTCGAGGCGAGCCGCGCACCGCACAGGAATGCTACAAAATAGCTCAAGATTGCGCCTACACCCAACAGCTAAAGGGGGCGAGCGCGGAGGCATAGCAATTAGCTGTGTCGGGGACTAAGGTCAACCCGACAACGGACGCCATTAGAGACCTCGACATCGTGGAAGCCTGTAAAGCAACGGCCGAAGATCTCGACCCAGTCCAATTGGACGACACCGACCTTAGGAAGAAAGCCTACATCGGGCACGGCCTCGCCAACCCAAGTAAGTATCGTGAATTCCTAACTAACCATGCAGATTTGTTCGCTTTTTCCCATTCAAATATGCCGGGAATCTCGCGAGACATCGCCACCCACAAGCTGAATGTCGATCCATTACATCCGCCCGTGCGACAGATGAGAAGGAAATTCAACACCGCTATCAATGAAGCGGTCAGTGAGGAAGTAGACAAATTACTAGGCAACAGCTCCATCAGAGAATCGAAGTACCCCCAGTGGGTCGCCAATGTCGTCATGGTCAAAAAGAAAAACGGGAAGTGGAGAATGTGTGTGGATTTCACCGATCTGAACAAAGCATGCCTAAAGGATTCATTCCCACTGCCCCACATCGACCAATTGATCGACGCTACCGCAGGACATGAACTGCTGAGCTTCTTAGATGCCTACTCCGGCTACAATCAAATCATGATGGTCGAGGAGGACCAGGAGAAGACGACTTTCATCACCCACCAAGGGATTTACTGCTACAAGGTAATGCCCTTCGGGCTCAAAAATGCAAGGGCTACGTACCAAAGACTGGTCACCAAAATGTTCAAAGAGCATCTTGGTAAGACTATGAAAGTCTATATCAACGATATGCTGGTGAAGTCGACAAGAAAAGAGGACCACATCGACCATCTGAAAGAAGCTTTCGGGATATTGAGAAGGTACGGGATGAAACTGAACCCCGAGAAATATGCCTTCGGCGTGACCTTAGGAAAATTCTTAGGATTTCTCGTATCACAACGAGGCATCGAGGTCAACCCAGATCAGATCAAGGCGATAGACGTAATACCCGAGATGTTGAACAGCAAAAAACAGGTGCAAAAGCTGACGGGGCGAATAGCCGCCCTATCCAGGTTCATCTCACGATCCTCCGACAGGTGCCATAAATTTTTCAATGTGCTGAGAAAGGACAATGGGTTACAGTGGAACGAGGAATGCGTCGAAGCCTTGAGAAAATTGAAAGCATACCTATCTTCGCCACCACTGCTGGCCAAAGCAAGTCCAGGCGAGCCCCTGCTGGTATATTTGGCCGTATCCGAGGTCGCCGTCAGCGCAGTCTTGGTTCGTGAAAACGAAGGTACGCAATCTCCTATTTACTATATTAGCAAAACCTTAGTGGATGCCGAAACACGGTATCCGCACCTCGAAAAATTAGCTTTGGCATTGGCCGTAGCTTCACGGAAGCTCCGACCCTATTTTCAGTGCCACCTCATAAAAGTAGTGACGACCTTCCCCTTGAGAAGCATCCTACATAAGCTTGAGTTATCAAGCAGGCTCGCCAGATGGGCCATAGAGCTCAGCGAGCACGATATCTCATATCACCCAAGAAACGCCATCAAGTCAAAAGTACTTGTCGACTTCAGCGCAGAGATATTACCAAAGGCGGAACTAGAGGCACGTCGTGCCCCCTCCAACACCGACCTATGGACTCTTTACACTGATGGCGCTGCTAATGCCTCGGGATCGGGACTGGGACTCGTTATCGAGGTCCCTACAGGAAAAATAATTCGCCAGTCCATACGATGCCCCGAGATGACTAACAATGAGGCCGAGTACGAGGCTGTTATTGCAGGTGTAAAACTAGCCATCAAGTATGGAGCTCGATGACTCGTTCTCCATTGCGACTCCCAACTCGTGGTGAACCAGGTCACTGGGACTCACCAAATCAAGGAGCAGATATTGCAAAAATACCAGTCAGAAATCCACAGATTAATGACTGAGTTCGACGAGTGCCGCTTCGAATAAGTTCCGAGGGCACAGAACGTTGAAGCAGACGGTCTAGCAAAATTGGCCGCAACCACTAAAAACTTCAACAAAGAAAGTGTGGTCACCCTCCTCCATTCAGCCATTGATCACCCTGAGGTACTCTCTTTAAATTTGACTTGGGACTGGCGCAACCAATTTGTATCCTATCTGTAGGACGGAACACTCCCACTCGACAAAAAAGAAGCCAAGAAGCTCCGCGTACAGGCCGCCCGGTATTGCCTGATAAACTACGAGCTCTATAAAAGGACGTTTGGCGGACCCCTAGCCAAATGCTTAGGGCCGCACCAAATGAGGCTGGTGCTCGAACAGGTACACGAAGGCCACTGCGGTGCCCACACAGGTAACCGTGCCCTCATGCACTGCATAATACGGGCCGGCTATTATTGGCCCACAATGAAGAAAGACGCAGTGGAATACGTTCGCCGATGCGAACAACGCCAAAAGTATGCCCCCATGATACACCAACCAAGTGAACCACTTCACTCAGTCACTTCCCCATGGCCTTTCATCAAATGGGGAATGGACATAGTCGGTCCCCTACCAGCGGGACGAGGAAAGGTACGATTTCTATTAGTTTTAACTGACTATTTTTCCAAGTGGGTGGAAGCAGGTGCGTATGCCCAAATACGCGAACAGGAAGTCATCGCCTTCATATGGAAGAATATCATCTGCCGTTTCGGCATCCCCAAGGAAATCAGCTGCGATAACGGGCGAATTTTCATCGGCCAAAAGACGATAGAGTTCTTCGACAAATGGCATATTAAGCAAATACTCTCCACGCCATATCACCCCGCCGCCAACGGCCAAGCAGAGTCTTCCAATAAAACAATACTGAACATACTGAAGAAGAAACTCGAGGAAGCCAAAGGGCTATGGCCCGAGCTACTACCGGAAGTGTTGTGGGCACACTGAACCACACCCAAATCCTCCACAGGAGAAACACCGTACTCACTGGTCTACGAAACCGACGCGGTCATACCAGTCGAAGTCGGCGAACCAAGCTTGAGGTATTCACATACCAGCGGAGCAAAGAACGACATAAACAGACTTCAAGACCTCGATGAGGTCGTGGAAAGAAGAGAAATGGCCCACATAAGAATGATGGCTCAGAAACAACAAGTCGAAAGATACTACAACAAGAGAGACAAAATAAGACCACTCAAAGTGGGAGACTACGTCCTCAAAGACAAAACGTTGGCATCAAATGACCCAAGCGAAGGAAAACTGGGCACCAACTGGGACGGACCCTACAAAATCACAGCAGCAGCAAGTAAAGGAGCATTTCAATTAGAAACAATGGAAGGAAAAACGCTCCAAAACAATTGGAACGTCGCCCACCTCAAGTATTTCCATTTCTGAAAGGCGTCTCCCGAGTCTCACTCTTTTTCCCTTACCCGAGTTTTGTCCCAATTGGGTTTTCCCGGGGAGGTTTTTAACGAGGCGGCAGAGGGGACACCTGGAGATATTTGCGGAACAAGTTTATCATACCAGCCACTCCATACGCTCTCCTGACTGACATGACAAAGGGACTGGACTAGCATGATCTCCAATGTATAAACGGCTAAGGCCATCTCCAATGTATGAACGGCTAAGGCCATCTCCAATGAATGAACGGCTAAGGCCATCTCCAACGTGCAAACGGCTAAGGCCATCTCCAACGTGCAAACGGCTAAGGCCATCTCTGATGTATGAACGGCTAAGGCCATCTCCAATGTATGAACGGTTAAGGCCATCTCCAACGTGCAAACGGCTAAGGCCATCTCCAACGTGCAAACGGCTAAGGCCATCTTCGATGAATGAACGGCTAAGGCCATCTCCGATGTATGAACGGCTAAGGACATCTCCAATGTATGAACGGCTAAGACCATCTCCAACGTGCAAACGGCTAAGGCCATCTCCAATGAATGAACGTCTAAGGCCATCTCCAACGTATAAACGGCTAAGGCCATCGTCGTCAATAAGTCGACCCAGATCGACTACGACAAACTAGTAATTCGACGACAATCGAAGTTACGTACATGGCTAAGGCCATCGACAGTATTATGGCTCAGGCCATCATCGTCAATAAGTCGACCCAGCTCGACTACGACAAGCAAGTAATTCGACGACAATCGAAGTCACGTACATGGCTAAGGCCATCGGCAGTATTATGGCTCAGGCCATCGTCGTCAATAAGTCGACCCAGCTCGACTACGACAAGCAAATAATTCAACGACAGTCGAAGTTACATACACGGCTAAGGCCAACGACAGTATTATGTCTAAGGCCATTGTTGTCAATAAATTGACCCAGCTTGACCACTACAAACAAGTAATTCGACGACAGTCGAAGTTACGTACATGGCTAAGGCCATCAACAGTATTATGGCTAAGGCCATCGTCGCCAACAGTCGCCAATCCTGTTCGACTACGACGAAAGGCACTCAAATAACAATTGAATTGATGCCATTATTAGCTAAAGCCACCACTATCTAGCATCGAAGTCGCATCCTATCGGCGGATAACACAGATAGCGTTCGAGAAACACACTAAAAATCCTACAAGTGAGCACCCGCTCTGCGGAGACGAGGTACCGAAAATAAAAGATACAAAAGGAAAAGAATGACAGCAAAAGTATGACTTTCATTATCATTCAAAAAATGTATGTACACCTGACCTTACAAAAGGTCCCATTTATATTCCAAAATACAACAAAACGAAATTGCTACAAGTCCTAAGAGGCTTCGCCGCTTCAACCGTCGTCCCCCGCCTGACCGCCACCTTGTTCATCGCCGCTCCCGGGTTGATAAGTTGCAGAGATCCAAGAGCCAGATTCTAGACGGTTGACATCTTCGGAGTTATCGCCCTCCCGGTCTGGGGAGTCAGAACTATACCCACAGGTTTCGCCGGCAACGCGGGCTATGCGCCGTTGCTCCTGAACCTCCGCCTCAGTGGCTCGACCCGCAGCCAAGAACTCCTCGAATACGACTAATCTGGCCTCGGCGTATACCCACATATCATGCGCCTCACGATGCGCATCCTCATCAGGCCTTGGTGCAGCAGTCCGCTTAAGGACTTCAATCTCAGCCGCCCTGGCATCGAGTTCGGCGATCAAAGCAGCGACCTTGATCCGCAAATCAGCAGCTTCCGTCGCTACCCCACGGCTAACCTCCAATTCTTCTTCCTTCGACTGAAGAAGAGTCTCCAGCTTAATGTTCCGAGCCAGAGCAATCATCAGCTGCTCATCGGCCTGCCCCAACTCGGCCACCCTCCGTTTCAGTTGGGCCTCCGACTGTTCAAGGCCCTCACGGAACACCCGAAATTCTGGGTCCTGCTTAAGTAGGTTCACCAGCGCCCGATGCTTGGCACGGCACCATTGGTACTTCTTCGCCATCTTGTTGAAAGTGGCTGCCTTCTTTTGCGCCCGCTGCCTCCTCTCTACCTCCAAAATGAGAGTCTAAAAAGGAGAAGAAAAAGAGGAGAGGCAAGTCAGTACGCATCAAAGTTAGCCTTACGGCACACAAAGAAAACTGAAAGCTACCTGCAAGGCCGCGCCAGCAACCCTCCGGGATAGATCCCCGTCACTAACACCCTTCAGCATTTCACGCTCAGCAGCCGCACATAACAGGGTCATATCCGTTGCGGCCTGCTCGCTGTGTTGTAACAGGTTATACCCTCTTGGGATCATAATTCGGCGGTTGGACCTACCCGCCATCATATCCACATGGGCTGGACCCCTCGTTAACCCATCTGCATCTCCACGGGCGACCTCAGTGTCCGCCCTCTCGGCACCATCGCCCACTTCTCCAACAGCAGCCGATGAACCGCTCTCCGGAACACGGGCTGGGCTGGCGTCGGCAACAGCTCTCCTTTGGGGAACCGACCTCCCAGAACGGATAGCATCGGCCATAAAAACTGGCCTCGACACTTGACGGGGTTCACATACCCTCTCGTCCTCAGTCGCTATCCCCTTGCCCGTTATCAACCGCCATCTCTTTCTCTCTGGCGGCTCCTCACCTTCAGAAGTCTCCTCCATAGACCGCGGGGACGGCACCGAAGGAGTCGCTTCACTTGCGTACACCGCCATAGGCGCAACCTCCTGCTGAGGAGCCTCTGGAGCGCCATCACTAAACGAGCCGCAGGGTATGTCTCCACCATCAGAGTCGGTCTCCGCCCTAGGCGAGGTAACGACATCCTTCTTCTTCTTGGGGGCGCTCCGACCTGCCAACACGAGTAAGTCAGGTAACAAAACCTAAGGGAGCTTCCAAACCAAGGCCGAAGAATTACCTGACGGGCCATACTGTTGAAGAAATGCAGCCCAGGTATGGCATTCCTCCACATAAGGTATCAATCTTTCCACCCACGATTTAATACTGTCAATAAACTGGGGTGGAGAAGCCCTCGCTAAAAAAAAAAAAAAAAAAAAATCATAGTGGCCGAATGGTCAAGGTCACGAACAGTCATGAATCCGGCAAATAAAGGTACTCACGTTCTGGGTTCCATCTTTCCAGGAATCCTTCAGGGTTAGACACCAGGTGCTCCGTTCTGATGTAGAAGTACCTACGCCAGAAGTGGCGGTTGGCCTTGTCGTCAGACTTATCTACCAAACCCTTCATGCCACGTCTTTTCAATTGCAACATGGTACCCCTCAGGTAACCAGGGTTGAATAACTGTAAAAGATGATGAACTGAGACGCCGCACTCAGCCTTAGCTGCGTACGTGGTCAGAATCTTGCACACCTTCAAGGTGTAAGGAGTAAGCTGAGCCGGACACACATTGAAAAAATGGCAAAGCTCCTCCGCTAGAGGGTAAATCGGGCGACTATAACCGATCAAAAACGGGTACTCGTCAAATGTGCAGTACCCAGGCCTGTGCACATTGGCATAGTCCATCCCAGCCGAGGCCATTTCCATATGGTCCGGAATGTTGTGTGTCGCTCGAAGGTTGTCTAGATGAGATTACAATAAATCACTATGCTCCCAGGGAAGGGCTGGACTTTTCGTTTGAAAATCCTTTCGAATATGCATTTCCTTTGGGAGGACGTTGTCTACAGTAAGGGGAACGAGGGTCTTTTTCACTTCCTCCTCCTCACTGCCAGAGGAAGGCGGAACCCTAGATGGGTCAGTGTCCTTGGTCTTTTTACCACCTTGACGATGTTTTACCATGATGATTCTGTTAGGTAAATAAGACACTAACGATGACAAATATGACTTCAAAGAAGTGGAGGAGTCTCACACAAAATAACGGTTACAAGAAAGAAAGGCAAAGAAGTAAACAAGAAAATGTTTTCCAAAGGTTCGAAAGATGAATCGGATTGAACCTCTCCCCCATTTATTGGGTTAGGTTGCGCAGAAATCGAAGAGTCATGATTTAACGTGCGCGGGAAACCAAAATGTCACATCATCCTTTGAACCGCCTCGGGAGTAAGTATAATAGTGACACATACAGGTGATGACGTCATTCCGAAAAGGAAGCCATGCGTCAATGGCTCAACAACGTCATACATTTTGCCTCATTCACGTTGCCGCCCCAGGTCGAGGTCAAATTCTCCTAAGACGAGGTTTGCATTTCCGCCCATTAAAGACGCCTACTGAATGCGTCTCCAACGAACGGAGGGACTAACTGTATAGGGTCAAATTTGACCGTCAACGTCACTACGCCAATGGGTACGCCCAGTGAGTATACGTCAACTAACGTAAGGGTACGACTTGGACGTGGGGACAAAAGCGACATCGTTTAAGACTCAGTGTCTTCACTAGGAAAACATTACCTATTTTTGTATCTTTTTGATTATTTCGAGGGAGGTCTCCTACTATATAAGGGAGACCTTCACATTGTAAGGGGGGGGGGGATTATTCTTGAAGAATACAACTCTTTCATTTTCTCCCACTCTCTCTCTATCTCTATCTCTAACGAATACTTTCTCTTGAGTTCATATTATCATTTTACACTATTAGATCTACAACAACAACTTCGTTTTTCATCTCTAGGTCTATTATATTTGATTACGATTTACCCTTTCCTACTTTTGATTGTTTTTAAGCTTGCAAAGTATATCCATAACTTTTGAGCCAAACAAACCGATTAATGACACATCGTGTGATAGTAGCTAGTTCAAGAAAAATGAACATTCAATAAAAAATTTAGCTTCTGTGAAATTTAACTCGTTGCTCCCAATTTTTTCTGATATAACGATCAAGTCAAGATATGGGGTAGCCCAGCTATTTGGTTAATCAGAGGAATGCTCAATTGGACCGAGCAAATAGGCAACTGAATTTCAATTTACATATTTGTTTACCCTAAAATTCGAGTAACAATTAAACTTATATTATGATTTTAAGGATATGTGATTTAATCCAATGCCAATTGATAAATACGGAATTAAATAGATGAATTAGAGAATAAAATAGATCAAACCGGTATGCAAGCCAAATCTCGACCTCGACCTATGGTAGCCTCGAGGTGTGATAACAGGAATAGCAAAATGATAAAGCAACTTTGATGAACAATGAGTGAAATAGCAAGAAAGTAATGAGTATATATATTCTTCTAAGTGAATAATGATGAATGTGACAAATGGATGGGATCCCCCTTTATATAATAGGGGAGTCCTAAATAAGGTACACTTCTAATTATAGTAGGAAATCATATTTGACAACTGATTAACCGTCGAGGACCAATCTATTCCGAAATTCACGCCATGATCTTCGGTCAGTTGCGGGTATCTCGCTCTTTCTGCTACTGAATTATATCGGCATCATCTCGAAGTATGCCCTCTTCTGACCTTGGTAAGTGATATCAACTTCGATCTTGGAAAGGAAATTCGGCCCCGAACTCGACGTCCTGGCTTTCCGGCGTGGTACCACTTTCCCCATCAAAGGATGAAATCGGGTAACCCCGATTTCCGCCATTTATAAATAGTCTCCTCGTTTCTTAGAGTAAAATGATAAGAAATGACTTGAGCCTCGATTTTTCGAAGACCCCGATAATGACGTCATCCCCGCGACGTAAGCAATCGAGGTGAACGAAACGTCCCGTCAAAGTCTGACTTCAAAGTCGAGAACCCTCCATCAATCCCTAGTCGATGTCAGCATGTCTCGAGATACATTTGCTTGATAACAGCGAAACATCTCGAGGTAGTGAAGAGATATTATGGATGGGGGTTCGAGGTCGTGGTACAGATCCCCGATCCCGAAGAGAGCATTACCACTCACGTGGAGGGGTTCCTAAGTGTCTATACTTACCCCTTCACACTGGGTCCTATTGACCCAGTTATTATTGATTTTTGCAAGAGGTACCAGGTCACCCTCGGCCAGGTTCAGCACTCATTTTGGCACATAGTGATCATGCTCTGCTTCTTTTCTAGCAAGGCCAGGGGCTGGATTTCACCCTCAACCACCTGATACAGTTATATCGACTTTGGCTTTTCTGAGGGTTGATCAAGCTCCAACGCAGAGTGACGAAGGTCTTTTTGCGAGCAACAAAGAAGATAAAGATCGGGGTTGGATGAGCCGGTTCGTGCGGGTTAGGACCTACGACCTCATCCCAGAGGAGAAAATGCCCTTCCCAGAGAAGTGGAACCCCAAATGTAAGTGATGTTTTTTATCCATTAGTCTTCGTACTCCATATTTTGCTTTATGTAATGTCTTCATCTATTTCATAGTGGTTGCTTGGATGCCTCACGCGGTCACCAACCTCGAAGACTGGGTCCGGAAGTTGGCCGCGACTTCCTCCCATGAGGAGCGCTGCTAGCGTGACTTGGCAAGGGGCAGATGGGAAGCCAAACATCATGGTAAGTTTATTCCATAAGCTTTCGATGTCCTCCCCCTCTTTTTTTTGTAACGTTTCTCTTTATTTATACTTGACTTTCTTTTATGCAGGCATTGGAGATGTCGCCGAAATGAGGCCGGCCCCGCCTGGGGAAGAGATCGAGTCCTCGATGTCGACGCCCGCTTTTTCTTCCAAAACGGAGTTCGGAATCGGGTATACGACATTCGGGAGGACAACTCTATTCCCTTGCGAGAATTGGATTTTTTAGTTTGAAGAGTCGCCACCTAATGATTATAGTGCATTAGGACACTTTAAGGAAGAATTTGAGATGAAGAACCAGAGTTTGGGTAAGGGCTAGAAATTATCTCGAGGGGAAGGTGTTAGGCACCCTTCAAGATTCACTAGTGTGGTTCTCGGCCATGCTACAATTGTGACTTTGAATGCAAACAAACAAGTAAACAAGCAAGCATTGCAAATACGAGAAAACTATTACAAATAAGGAGCACAAAAGGTTGAAAAAAAACGTGCTGAATTTTAGGGAAGGAGCAGTTTAGTTAAAAGTGCGAGTAGGAAGAAGTCAAGTACTTAGTGCGAACAATCTGAAAATTATGTGAAAAACAGAAGTCGAAAGTGCAGCAGCTTTTTAAGATTCAGAAAATTGTTAAACTAATAAAGATGGAGGGGGGGCCTAGGTTTATATATTACATGGATCATTCGCACAACAGTGGTACTCAACTGTACGCATAGTGTTATCGTGTAATCATCATCTCCATGTCTACCCTTTCCCACCCCGTTAAGGTATTGGAGCGCGGAATGGTATCGTTTGCCTATCGCATGCTATTACCCGTCCCAAGCTATCAGTCCCGGGCATTAGGACTACTAATTCTATAAGGGGGAGAAAGGGATGGTGGCCTTTATGGAGTTTTAAAGGACAAAAATTCTAATCGGCATTCAAAAACAAGTAACAAGTAGGGGGAATGAACAGACAAACAGGTAAGGCTCACATAAACCCCGTAAATCAGATAACATATAGTTTAGCATGCCTTTACACATACTGGTTTAGTCTTTTAAAATTAAAAAATTAAGCAGCGAGCGAACTGGTTAGATACATACGTTTAGACAGGAAGCCCACATTAGGCAACTTGGATCCAATTGTCAGAACTTAAAGTATTTTAAGCGAGTGATTTAGAAAGTACCGGTTCTAGAAAAGGAGTCTAATGCCGGAAAGTAAAGACTGCAGTCAGTTTAGAAATAAGTTTTAAGAGAATCATGAGTATAAACCTTAAAAGGAGTTCCAGAGTCAGAAATACTTAAGGAAAGAGTAAACTGCAGAACTGTTTTAAAGACAATTTCAGGAAGACCAAAACTTAGTTGGAAAATGTTTAGGCAGAATTTTAGAAAGAAACCATTTTAGAAGAGGTGCAGATTTGAAGAACTCAAATATATACTGATTCAAAAGAGTTTTTGTCAAAAGATTGAGGCTGAAAACATTAAGACAATAGAGACCAGTTAACAGATTGTTATTGCTTAAGAAGAATCGGACGAACTTGATGCGGAATCCTATGATATCTATATCTGATTAAAAAAGGTTTGTTAAGAACTAGTAAGAAGAGGTAATTATTTAAATACCCTACAGTTTGCCTAATGCATATGCATTCCCTATAGGCATGATTTCTATATGCACTGATTACATGAACGTTAAGGTCCTATGGGCAGGATTTCTAGATGACTTATATCATAATTAAACGTTAAACCCTATAGGCATGGTATCTAGGTGACTTGAATCAGAAACATCGAACCATCTTATGTGCAGTATTTCTAGTGAAAAAAAATTAAAGTCCTAAAGTCATGATATCTACCCTTTATTGATGCAAGAAAGTAAAACCCCTCCCACACCCTTTTACTAGATTCCCCGAGTTCTATACAAGTTATTAAAACCCAATGAATCAACTGAAATAATAGAAATACATCAAAAACTAACAGCTAGATCCAAGCGGCCTAATTCAATTTAATGTCCAATAATATGTATTTAACCAACAACGGGGTCCAGATCTCCAAAGCCTTCTCATTATCCAGGGTGTTTCAAAGTTTCAAGGAACCTTAGGGATTCAAGGCATTGCTTACACCCAGGATACCATTATGAACAAGATGGTGCAGTGTGGAATAGCCAGCCCTCAGGCATCCAAGTTCAGAGGGAGCTCAGGGATCCCAAAGCATGGCTTGCAAGAGGGGGGCAGAATTTATAGCTAGGAGTAAGTGCAAAGTGAAAGGGAATTAATGGGGCATGACAAGTGGTGGTCATACCTAGCCATAAGGTAGGCTGGCACACCCCTGACCACTTGCTAGATGACTAAGTTAGGAGCAGACCTTTTGATGGTCAGACAAAGGTCTGGATAGTTATTAGGACACTATCAGACCTAAGTCAAGGCTCAAGCACATAATGGGGAGAATAGGAAGTGGGAATTGATTGAGTTAAGGAGTTCAATGAACCTAGTTCAGGATCATAGACAGCAATATTGCGGTGCTGCTATGCCATGAACAATAAACTCACATACAAAGGGGGTAAAAGGGTAAAGGGGATTCACAGAGTATCAAATTCATGACAAACAATTGATTATACACATAACTTAAAATACAGAAATATAAAGGAGAGGGAAACAAATATCAACTAAAGGAAATAGGCAGAATTAAACATATTGTTGTTGAGGCATGTAAACTAACTGAGACATACCGGTAGAGAAGTAAAAGAAGTGCTGAAGAAAGTAAAGTAAACACAGTTAACAGCAGCACAAGTATCAAAAGAGAGAGTTTTAAGTGAAATTGAATTGTGAACTCAGATGGTGTTCTTTGTTCGTGTGTGTAGGAAAAGTCTGTGAAAAGCCTCTGTAAAAACCCTCCTTTAGTGCAAAAGGGCAGGCCCTTTTATAGTGCAGAAGATGAGTAAGAAAAAGGTAAGAGAATAGTTTTAAAATCAATCACAAGCTGTTTCCCTTTGGTTAAGGGATTTGATTCAAACGGGCAAAAATAAATAAGGAAAGGATTGGTTTTAAAAATCTTTTCTAAAGCAGTGTAATAGGGACAAATACACAACAGTTTATTTAAGGAAATAGTCTAGTAGCACACGGTTTGGGCAGAACAAGGAAAGACAATCAATCAACAGCCAGTAAAATAAGGGTTCGAATCTTAGTGTGAATGAATCTAACCAGAAAAGGTGAGAAGGGGTTTAATTTAAAGAAAATCAACAGTACAAAACCTTTTTAAAAAGGAACTCAGAATCAATCACAAGCTGGCCAAAGGCCTTTTGAAAGAAGAGAATTTGTCATATAAAAAGCATACAGACATGTGAGACAAGAGAGAGTTGTCGTAAAACTAGCAAGAAATCAGAGTGACCAAGAAGGTAAGGTTCGTAGACTCAGAGTGAGCCTGAAAGAGAGTCAAGGGTTCTGAATGGAACCCTAGACCAAACACAAAGTCAAGCCTGCCAAAAACCCCAAATATTAGGGTTTCTAACTCGAATCAGATGCATAGACGAGAAAACAACAAATAGAAACAGGCTCAGTAGTCTCTTCCAGAGACTTATGAGAAAACAAAAAGAGAGAGCAGCAAGTTTGAAACACAGGGAATACATTTAGGCAAAACATGGCACTCAAACAAGTTCAGGAGAGAAAAAGCGATACAGGTTTAGGAAAAACAGTAGACGGAACCTGCTTAGGGTTCAAACAAAAGTCCAGTAAAGGCAAACAAGGATTAGAAGCTTAGTAAAATACAGTAAAGAAACATACGAGATAGACATGTAAAGCATGCTTATAGATCCCGGTAGAAGAAAGAACAGAACACAAAAAATAGAAGAATATGCATAATATGGCAAAACATAAGAACATAGGAGCAGGCATGCGATGAAAGAACACAAGAACATGGCATAGACAGATTCACACAAGAAAAGAAGAAGAAGAAGAAAAGTCAGAAGTCGTTTTAAGATTTTCCGAAAACCCTAAATTGAAACAGACTAATTTTGAAAAGAAAATTAGGGAAAAGCTTTAAAACATTGAATATAGCACAGATCCACCATAGATCTAAGTAAATAAAAGAGGAAGGAACCTTGAATAGCCTTAGGGTTTCTCTAAAACAATGAGAAGGCTTGGAAGAGGTCTGGTCTTGAGTCAGAGATGGCCATGACTAGGCTTCTAAAGCTCGAATACGTCGGAATGGGACCGGAGAGGCCACAGAACACAGATCTGCAGGGGATCTGAATGGACGCCGTCGAGGTCAGACCTCGAAATCTCGAACACCCATGGTTTATGGGTGAAGGAAGGTGAGCACAGGTCGTCCATGGCCTGAAAAGCCATGGACTCCGGCGAGATAATGGTCGGAGAAGACAAGGGAGGCGATTAGGGTTTGAGTGTTTGAGAGCGTTTGAGAGAGAAGAGAGTTCGAAGGCGGCTGTCGAAGAGAAATGGGGATTAGGGTTAGGTCATGTGGAATTAAAAAGGAAAGAATTATTTGTGGCCGTTAATCAAAAGGATCAACGGCCTGGATTTAAAAGAACCCCGGGCGGGTTTAGCAATTGGGTCAGGGGTCGGGTGAGAAATCAAATTGGGTCGTTTTGAGAAATCAAATTGGGTCGTTTTGATTTGGGGGCGGATTGGGCCAAAATTAAGGCTACAATTGAAATGGAATTGGGGCTGCAATTGAAACGAAATAGGACTACATTTTAAATAGCCAGTTTTTCCCTTTTATTTTATAAAAATAGTGAAAATGATTTTTAAAAGAAAATTAAAGATGCTGAACCAATTAATAATACATATGTATTAATTAAAAAATACTGGAACTGATTTTGCAATTATAAAACACTATTAATCGTAAAATAGACTATAATTGCATTTATATGCAATTAGATTTAAAAATACCAAACAAATTTGTAAAAATATACAAAAATCACCTTAATTATATTTTGGTGTAAATATGAGAATAAAATAAATTATTCACCAATAATGATAGTTTTGGGAATAATTATTGGATTTTGTTGTATTAAAATAGGCAATAAATTGGTTTTAAGAACTTTAAAAAAATAAAAAAAAATAAAAAAAATACCAAAACTCTTGGGTGTGCTTATATATGCACATATATGCTATTTTGGAAGTATTTTGGGTATAAAAATACATCGGGAAAAATTGGGTATCAACACTCGACCCCAAAGTCGGGGAAAGATAATAAGAGGAAGAGGGTCTCGGAGTCCGAGGATCCTCAACCTACAGGGGCTCCATTTCGAAGACGCGGGAGAAATCGCATCCCTGTGTCTATAGAGTCGGCCTGCCAGTTGGGAGAAGAAGAAGATGAAGATGAGGGCGAATTGCCGCTGGTGGTTCAAGCAAGGAAGCCAGCCAAGATCGCCAAGCCTTCCAAGTCGTAGGCGGTTGTCGAGACCCTACATCATGATGAGGAGGCTTCGAAGAAAGACTCGGGCAAAACCCCCAAATCGCCCGAGGTTGAGATTATCCCTCAGGCATCAATAAGCATGCCATAGGGGGCTGGTTCTAGGACCCCCAGGGCTGATCAGAGCGCCCCGAGCGGACAATAGGTCACTCTCCCTCCCTATAGGCCTTTTCTAAGGAGGCCATAAGGGATGCTCGGGCTCTACAGATCCCTGACATAAGCGGAGTCCCCAGTGAAGAGGATCTCTTCCGGGATTGCTTTACTGGGGTTGATGATGTCGCCGACCTCAACGATGCATCCACCCTTTTTGAAGACGCTCAACGCCTTTTATCTCGAGTAAGTACTAATTCCCATTGTTGCAATTTTCTTTTCCTTCTTCTCCCTTTATCCTAACTTATCTCTTTCTTTTTGCGTAGGCTTTCACCAAGTTCAGGGCCGACTTGAGCCAATACGAAGCCGAGCTCCAGAGGACCTCGAAGGAGGGAAATGCTTTGAAGCTCCTTTGCAGTCAGAAGGAGGAAGAGCTCAGGGACCTTCGAGCAGACTTGGCCCAGGCTCGTAAGGAAGAGGCTGAGCTAGACGAGCAGGTAACTATAATTTTGAAAGAGTACGGTCTTGACCCAACTGTGGAGGCTAATACTTCAATATCTCAGTTGCAGCAAATGCTGGAAAGGATCGAGCTGCTCAGAGGGGAAGTCGATCAAGTCAAAGCTGACTGTGATCGGTGGAAGGAGAACATGGACCGCCTTGCTATGGAGAAAGAGGACGCCTTGGCCAAACTGTCATCGATTAAGGTTCAACTTCGGGGTGTTAAAGAGAAAAACTCAACCCAGACCAAAAGGATCGAGGAACTTGAAGCTGGGCTTGCTGAGTCCAAGGCGGAGGGGATCGCGGCTGACAAGTCCATAGCCTTGTACCTGGCCGACGCCGAGATGCTCAAACGCAACTGAGGGATGCTTCTGATCGAGAGCAACGGAGCAATAACTTGGCAAAGTGCCAATACCATAGGGAGACCCTCGAGGAAATCCACGCTCGAGGTTTTGACCTCTCCGAGGGGCCCGAAGGAGAAGCTGCCCCCGAGGGAGAAACCAGCCCTGGACATAGTTAGGATTTTATTTTTCCTTTTCTTTTTGTAAGACCCCCGTCGGTCCTTTGTACATATTTTTACCCATATATATATAAAAAAACTTTCCCTTTGAATGTCTTCTCAAATTTTGTCTTCGATCATGTTCCTTGCCTTGTAAAATTTTAGCACGATCTTATGCTTTGAATGGCGCGTTCGAGACTTTGGTTTTGGGTGGCTTCCTCGAAGTCACCACAGTCGAATTCGAATAAGGTTAGAACTTGGGGCATAGTCCCTTTAGGGTTTGTGTTGGATAATGGTGAGTCTCTAAGCCATAGTCAAGTCATTCTTTATTTGGGCTCGGGATAGTCGATCCCTTGGGTTCGGAAGGAGTGAGAACAAGGTCTCGACTCTAAGTGTATTGGCCCTTAGGCTCTTTAGATCGGGCCGATATGGCCTCTAAAAGATGGCATATATCCCTCTTTCCGCTTAAAATACTTAGTAAAAATTTCTTTATGCCTTAGCATGTATATTTTACCCATTGGGTTTCTTTAGGGTTCGATGTCGATTGAAACCCCTCTACTTTTTGTGCCTTAACATGTTTGTGTTAAGATAATTTTGATACCTCTTAAGGTTTTTTGGGGGCTGATTTTATCGAAACCCTTTTGGTTATTTGCCGAGGGTAGCCATTTTTAATCGATTTTTCAAAGAATTCGAAGGCCTATTTTTATTGCAGGATTCGGACGTCTCCGAGCCGCAAGAATTTGGCCGTAGCCTTTGGATATGCCTCTTGGGCTTATTCCCCAATAACACTAGTCCTCGAGAATGACGGCCTTGGCCTATAGATCGAGATGTGCCTCTTTGAGGTCATATGAATTTGAGTTTAGATAACTCGAATATGTCGATCGTCGATGATAGTCCCCGAGTGTTCGAGGTATATTTGCGCTTGGCCCTTGAGCCATTTCTCACAAAATCATAAATATGGAGCCCGTATAGTAAAAAGTTTTCTTTGAGACACAAGATGTTTGATATAGAAAGAATGCTTCTTGAAATAATTTATACATGCGTACATGTTTTGTCATCGGGGCTCGACTAATCTATATGGACACGGTTCATTCGACCGTTTGGCCCTTTAAAAAGTTTTCCTATCGAGACCCATTTTTGACATGAAGTACTTTTCCTCGAAAACGTAACATCCGAGGGTGATGCCCCCCAGTATTCGAGGTTGATTGAAAAGAAGCCTTGGATACTGTTGAATTTTCACTACAAGAAAAATGCTAATCACATGGGGATTTTACCTGGGGATTTTATTCGAAGATAATACCTGCGGATTTTCACGGAAAACATTAAAATTCCTAAATACAAATATTTTACATGCTATAAATATTTTCCTAGGAAAATCCGTAGGTAACTTTGGCTCCATTATGCGCCAAAATATTACCTGGGAAATTACCTGCGGAAACAAATCGGCAAGTACATTTACGTAAAAAAATTCGCAGGTAAATTAATAAAGAAAATGGAAAAAAAATCCTATGTTAATCCGAAGGAAAATCCCTAGGTAACTCTACATGCGAATTTAGTTGGGATATTCTTGGGGATTTACCTGAGGATTTACTTATTCGGGAAATTATCTGAGGATAATGTTGCTGCGGATTTAGCTGGAGATTTCTTCTTGGGGATTTACCTGGATCTTAGCTGGAAAATTACCTGGGGATATTATTGCTGTAAATTTAGTTAGGGATATTCTTCTAGGGATTTACCTGTAAATATTTTTACCTTGGGAATTGCCTAAAATTTTGGTTAATGTGAATTTAGTTAGAACTTTTTTTTTTTTGGGATTTACTTATTTGGTGGAATTACATGGGGATTATGTTATTGTAATTTTTGCTAGAAATGTATTCTTGGTAGTATAGCTTGAGATTTACTTAAAAAATTTATTACTTAAGAAATTAACTAGAGATTATTTGGGTTATGAAAATTGTTTCTTGAGAATTGAGTATTTCACTATAAGGTTTTGATTGGGGATTTGTTCTTAGGATTTAGATAGAAATTTTAATGTTGTTATTTTAATTATATATATAATATTTGAGAATTTTATAATTACATATTTAAATTTAAAATTATTTAAATACTTTTAACATATTAATTGAATGTTTTAAGAAGATCTTACTTTTTAATTTAAAATTCATATTTTTCTGAAAGTTACAAAAATTTGATATGTATTCAATTATATTTTGTTGATTTATGTGTAGGTAAATGTAAAATTGTTGATCCAATATAAAACTTAATGATGTATATGTGTTTGGATTGGGAATTATAAGTCATTAAGCATAACATAGTCGGTTATTACTTTTCAAATTCTATAACAAAATAATTATCACAAAAAAATTATTTTAAGAATTAAAAATTTGGTATGGTTGATATAGAGGACATAATAAAGCTAAGGTATGACTACATTTGACATATTTAAACTAATATCATCAAAAATTATACTAAATGTAACTAAATGATTAATAACTATTTAAGTTTAATTTCTAAGAAGAGAAAATTATGTTACATTTTTAATGTAACTAAGTTTTATTAACTTTCTATCTTATGTATGTCCTTTTTTTACATGTATTTGGTTAGATAAAATTCAATTATCGTATGTATAAAATGATATAGTTTGAGATTGTCAATACTGAAACTTAATATCGAATGTTATTATAATTCAACGTTTAATGTCATCTCATGATTAAATCCTATCATTATTAAAATAACTTAATGATGCCTATTTTATTAGGATTAATGAAATAATTCTTAATAATTATCATATATAATGTACTAAAATCTTGTTAATTAATGTATTTTAATATAAAAAAGAAATTAATATGTTATTCAAAAAATATATATGAAAAATTGAAAATTAACTAAGGATATCTTAAATTTAAAAGTAATATAAATGTAATTTGAATTACTTGGAAAAGAGTGTTTCATTTGATTTATGGAATCCTTAATTAATGAATAAAAAAAGAGAGGTAAGTATCAGTAAGTAAATAGTATTCCATTGGGAAGAAGTGGCAGTTGGGACATTCTTGTCCCACATCGGCCAAAAATATAAATATTTGTACTTTATAAACAGCGCATATTGGAAGCGCAACATAGTTAAGTATTTAGAAAACCGTGAAGATGCCTGGGGTACAGATATATTTAGGAAGAACTTTCAATTTTTAATTAATAATTGCTAATGTAATTGCTAATGAGTTAAAATAAGATTGTTGGTGCAATAGTAACTTGTCCTGTGGGGGAGGTCTCTGGATACATGCACTTGGCAATTTTCATGGGGATTTACATGCGGCTATTTCCCTATGAAATTCCCCTAGAGTATTCCTAAGTTTCATTAACTTTTTACCAAAAAATTCATGGGAACATCTAGAATTTCCTATGAAAAAATTCGCAGGTAATTTACATGCGAATGTAGAACCCCGGGTAATCTACATGCGGATTCAAAATCCCCAAGTGATTTACCTGGGGATTTTTAAAATTCGCAGGTAGTAATTACCTACGAAGGTTTTTCCATCGAAATTTTTTCGGAAGGAAAATCTGCAGGAAACTAAGTTTCCTGCGAATTTTCTTATATAATTCCTAACAAAATCCCCATGTAATACATGGTTTTCTTGTAATGAATTCCTCAGGTAGCACATAATTGTTGCCTCATTAAAAAACCTCGCCGGGAAAATCCATTTGAGACGAAAATCGATCTAAGGGGAAAATAGTGCAACGCGTGCTTTAAAACCTAAGGTCCTCGTGTTGAAGAGTTTCTCGATGTCTTCGATCGATCACCTGCAGTAAGTTAGTACTAAATACAAATGGAAAGGGTGAGAGTCATACCTTAGCAATAATACCGTTTGAGGAGCGATACATTCCAATTGTTTGGCAATTATTCGCCCTCCATTGTGCCAAGTTTGTAAGATCCTTTTCCGATGATATCGAGGACCCGATATGGTCCTTCCCAATTCAGGCCTAGTGTCCCTTCGTTTGGGTCTCGTGTATTGAGGGTGGCTTTCCTCAGAACTAATTCCCCGATTCCGAAGTGGCGAAGGTTGGTTCTTCTATTGTAATATCTCTCGATTCTTTGCTTTTGCGCAGCCATCCGGACGAGCGCAGCTTCTCATTTTTCATCCAATAGCTCGAGGCTAGTATTCATAGCCTCGTGATTTGATTCTTCTGTTGTATGTCGAAATCTGGTGCTAGGTTCCCCGACTTCGACCTGAATCAAGGCCTCGGAGCCATATACTAAGGAGAACGGGGTCGCTCCCGTACTCGACTTTGATGTTGTTCGATATGCCCAAAGAACTTCGGGTAACATTTGACTCCACTTCCCCTTGGCGTCGTTCAACCTTTTCTTTAAGCTTAGAATGATAGTCTTGTTCATTGATTCGGCCTGTCCGTTCCCACTAGGATGATACGTCGTTGATAATATCCTTTTTATTTTGTGATCCTCGAGGAATTTTATTACCTTGCTGCCGATAAATTGTTTTCCATTCTCACACACTATCTCGACGGGTATCCCAAATCGGCATACGATGTGATCTCAGATGAAGTCTATAACCTCTTTCTCTCTCACTTTCTCGAACGCCTGTGCTTCAACCCATTTAGAGAAATAGTCAGTCATAAATAAAATGAACTTAGCTTTACCTGGGGCCATTGGCAAAGGGCCGGCGATATCCATCCCCCATTTCATGAATGGCCACGGGGATAGGACTGAATGAAGTTGTTCTCTGGGCTGATGGATCATTAGTGCAAACCTTTGACATTATCACATTTTCGAACAAACTCCTTAGTGTCTTTTTCCATGCTATCCCAGTATTATCCTACTCTAATGATTTTGTGAATCAACGATTCGGCGCCGGAGTGGTTTCCACAAGTGCCTTCACGGACCTCTCGTAAAACATAATCGGTGTCTCCTGGTCCTAAACATATTGCCAATGGTCAACGAATGTCCTTCTATATAATGTTCCATCTTCATCCAAATTGAATCGAGCAGCTTTGGTTCGTACATCCCTCGACTCTTTAGGATCCGATGGGAGCTTTCCGTTCTTCAAGTATTCAATATATTTATTCCTCCAATCCCAGGTCAAACTTGTAGAGTTTATCTCGGCATGACCTTCCTCGATCACAGATCTCGAGAGTTGAACGACAGTCCCCGAGCTGATCTCATCTTCCTCGACCGATGACCCCAGATCTGCAAGTGCATCGGTCCCACTATTTTGTTCTCGAGGTACATGCTGTAAAGTCCATTCCTTGAAATGGTGCAAAGTTACCTGTAGTTTGTCCAAATACCTTTGCATTCTATCCTCTCGCACTTCAAAGGTTTTGTTTACTTGGTTCACCACCAGTAAAGAGTCACACTTGGCTTCAATGACTTCTGCTCCCAAGCAAGCTAGCTCGAGACCTGCAATCATGTCCGTTCGGGGTTGATACTCGATATCGTACCCGCTGAGTTCGACGGCCCATTTGGACAATCGGCCCGATAATTCGAGCTTGTGCAAAATATTATGGAGTGGATAAGAGGTTAACACGCATATGGGGTGACATTGAAAGTACGATTTTAACTTTCTAGAGGCGCTTATTACTGCAAGTGCCAATTTCTCTAAGTATGAAAATCTAGTTTCTGTTTCTCCTAAGGTTCGACTTACATAATAAACGAGAAATTGCGTACCTTGCTCTTTTCGAACTAAGACACCACTTACCGCGATTTTCGATACTTTCAAGAACAAGTAAAGTTTCTCATCTGCCTTTGGAGTGTGAAGCAATGGTGGGCTCGATAGGTATCGCTTTAATTCCTGTAATGCTTGTTAGCATTACGGGGTCCAGGTGAAATCATTCTTCTTTTTGAGTAGAGAGAAAAATCTGTGGCTTCGATCTGACGACCTCGAGATGAATCGGCCTAAAACAGCTATCCGTCCAGTTAGCCTCTGCACGACCTTTACACTGTCCACGACGATGATGTCTTCGATGGCCTTGATTTTATCGGGGTTGATCTTGATCCCCCGATTCGACACCATGAAGCCTAGGAATTTGCCCGAATCGACCCCAAAAGCACATTTCTCGTGGTTGAGATTCATGTTATATTTCCTCAAAATCTCGACGTTTCCTACAAACGAGCCAAATGGTCCTCTGCCCGCAGGGACTTAACTAGCATGTCATCGATATAAACTTCCATTGACTTACCTAATTGTTCTTCGAATATTTTATTTACTAGGCGTTGGTAAGTAGCTCCTGCGTTTTTTAGCCCGAAGGGCATTACATTATAACATTATGTTCCATACTTGGTGATAAATGAATTCTTTTCCTGGTCTTCCGGTTTCATTTGAATTTGATTGTACCCGGAATAGGCATCAATAAAGGTAAAGATCTCATGGCCAGTCGTGGCGATGTTGGGCAGTGGAAAAGAATCTTTGGGGCATGCCTCGTATAAATCTTTATAATCTACACACATTCTAAGTGTGTTCCCTTTTTAGGAACTACGACTATGTTGGCTAACCATTCGGGATATTTTACCTCCCGAATAGACCCTATTTTGAGAAGTTTAGTTCTATCATCCTTTATGAATGCGTGCTTTACCTCGGATTGGGGTCTTCTCTTTTGCTTCACCAGTTTGAACCTAGGGTCAAGGCTTAGCCGATGTGTTGTAATCTCCGGTGAGATCCCTGTCATGTCTAAATGGGACCAAGCAAAACAATCTATGTTATCAATAAGAAAGTGAATAAGCTTTTTCCTGAGTTCGGGGGTTAATCCTGTTACTAGGTATACCTTTCGCTCGGGCAGGTACCCAATCAATATAACCTGTTCCAGCTCTTCGACCGTTGATTTGGTGGCGTCAGAATCTTCAGGAACAATAAAAGTTCGGAGTTAGAAAATCTTCTTCTTCTTCTATCCCCTACTTTCCTGATTCGGTCGAGGCTGGTGGCTGTGATTGCTATTTGTCTTCTTGTTTACCTTTGATGCTCGATCTTTCCGAGGTTGATAGTGTTGATATCGGTGTTACATCATCGACCGCAAACATTTCCTTTGCGGCATGCTGCTCCCCGTATACTGTTTTTACACCGTCCGTCGTCAGGAATTTCGTCATTTGGTGTAGAGTAGAAGGGACTGCCCTCATATTGTGGATCAAAGCCTCCCGAGTAGGGCATTACACCTCATGTTGCCCTCGATCGCGTGGAATTTGGTATCTTAAATGGTTCTAGCCACGTTTACCGGTAAAATAATCTCCCCTTTAGTTGTTTCACTGGCCATGTTGAAGCCGTTTAAGACCCGAGCTGCGTGCACGATTTGATCTTGTAAGCCAAGTTGCTCCACGGCCCTCGATCGGATGATATTCGCCGATCTACCCGGATCCACTAAAACACGCTTAACTTGAACTTTATTTAATAAGATAGAAATTACCAGGGCGTCATTGTGTGGCTGAGAAATGCCTTCTGCTTCTTCGTCATTGAATGATAAGGAGCCTTCGGGCACATAATCTCGGGTTCATTTTCCCTGGTGACTAATACCTTAGTGCTTTTGAATATGGGTCCTGTGGAATGTCGACCCACCGACGATCATATGAATGACATGATGGGGTTCCCCCTGTTCATTTTTCCTGTTGGCGTCCCTTTCTCTAAAATGATTCTTAGCTCGATCGTTGAGAAACTCTCGAAGGTGGCCCTCGTTGAATAGACGGGCTACCTCCTCTCTTAATTGCCTGCAATCCTCGGTCTTGTGGCCATGCGTGCCATGATACTTGCACATAAAATTTGGTTTTTTTTTGGAAGGATCGGTCTGTATGGGTCTGGGCCACCTAGTACCTTTGATCCTTCCGGTTGCCGATACAATGCTCGATGCGTCGATGATAAAGTTATATTCCGATAATCGAGGTGCCTCTATGGGATCGGCACACTTATCAAAACCACTTTTTCTCATAAGTCCCCGAGAATTCTGTCTTGATCACTTCTTCGATCTTTCCGGGCGGAATTGCGTACTGAACCATTATTCCTTCGATATGCGGTATATGGTTGATATTGTTCTCGTTTCGACCTTGGCTCCCTATCGACGTCCCTCGGGGTTTTAGCTGCCGACCTGTTTGTATGTACTAAACTAGAAGGGGCTCCTAATTGGTCGTCCTCGACCCTGATCTTCGATTGATATCGATTGTGCACATTTGCCCAAGTTACAACTGGATACTCGACTAAAATTTTGTTTCAACTGTCGGGATGCTATCGAACTCCGCTCGTTCAACCCTTGAGTGAAAGCATGCACGGCCCAATTATCTGTGACCGTTGGCAAATCCATGCACTCCATTTGAAATCGGGATACGAACTCCCTCAGTATTTCGTTATCCCTTTGTCTTATCTTGAAAAGGTCCGATTTTCTTATTGCGACCTTTATGGCCCCGGCGTGAGCCTTCACGAAAGAATATGCTAACATGGAAAATGGGTCGATGGAATTTGGTGGCAGGTTGTGATACCAAATCATTGCTCCCTTTGATAAAGTTTCCCCAAATTTTTTCAACAAAACAGACTCAATCTAATCATCTTCTAAGTCATTTCCCTTTATTCCGCACGTGTACAAGGTGATATGTTCATTAGGATCGGTGGTCCCATTGTATTTAGGTATATCCGTCATACTGAATTTCTTAGGAACGGGCTTCGGAGCCGCACTCTGAGAAAAAGGCTTCTGCACGAACTTTTTCGAATCCAAACCCTTTAGGATCGGGGGTGCCCCTAGTATCTTATCAACTCGGGAGTTGTATGTTTCCACTTTTTTATCATTATCTTCAGCTTTCTTCTCTCTTGACTCAATTGTTTGGTGAGCTCCTCGAGCATTTTCATTATTGCTGGATCAGTCCCCGATTCGTTACCATTCGACCTTTCTGGCACTGGCACGGTACGGCGAGTGATTTCTGGCTCGACCCCACTTGGAGTCCTATGTTGATTTTGCAACTAAACAATAGCGGCTTGTTGAGCCAATAGCATCTCGAATATCACCTGGAGACTAACTCCTCCGTCTCCTCTGCCCTGTGTACCTTGACCATCAGATCGACCTTTCCTGCGTACACTCCCTTCGGGGTCCGCGCCTAGGTCCGCATTTAGAGAAACGTGTGAACTGATATCGACTGGATCGACAATCGGTGCTCCTCCGAGATTAGCTGGTGGCACTGATAAGTCAGGAGGTCAATGCAATGGAAAGTGTTTCTATGTTGAAAAGGAGGCAAAGAGGGCAACAACAACCTCAAGGTAATTGTGAGCAATTTGATAACAACAATGATGGTGGTGGTTATTCGAATGAGTGCTATGATGATCAAAGCAAAGAATGTCAATATGCCAATAACTACCAAGGGAATAGAGGAAATCAAGGGAATCAACAATGGCGTCCCCAAGGAAATTGGGGCAATCAATAAGGCGGTGGTAATTGGAATAATAACAACCAACAACAAGGTGGTGGCAATTGGAAAAATAACAATCAAAACAACAATTGGGGTAACCAAGGTAACAATCAAGGCAATTGGAACTGAAACAATAATAATCGGAACAACAACAATAATCAAGGAGGGTGGAATAATGGCGGAAACCAAGGCAACCGGGGGCAAGGCTTTCAAAGGCCCCCCATGTACCAACAACCAAACAATCCACCTCCCTTTCCTTCTCAAGGTCCGAGTTCTTCCGGAAGTGATTTGGGTAGAATTGAAAATATGTTTGAGCATATGATGAAAAGGAACCAAGATTCCAATGCACAATTGGCTTCTCATAATACATCTATGCGCAACTTGGAGGTGCAACTAGGCCAAATTTCTCAAGCTTTGAATACTCTCCCCAAGGGTGCTCTACCAAGTGACACGGTAGTGAATCCGAAGGGCGGAAACACCAATCAAGTGATGGCAGTTACAACAAGAAGCGGGAGAGGCGGTGATGTGCATGCCTCAAGAGAAAAGCGAGTTGTAGATGATGATGTTGAGTTGCGGGGTGACAATGCCCCTTTGATTGTTGAAGATGTGGTTGAGACAAATGTAAACAATGAGGTGAGGATAGATATTGATGAGGCCGAGGTGGAAACACAAGATGCCGTGAACCCGTCTAGGGAACACGTGATTGATATGCCCGAGCCGGTGGTGCCCAAAGCCAAGGCACCTTTGCCTAGGCCACCTCCACCGTATCCTCAACGGTTAGCAAAGCACAAGAGTGATCACCAATTCAAAAAGTTCATAGACATGATGAAGAGTCTTACAATCAACGTACCCTTGGTGGAGGCACTTGAGCAAATACCGAGGTATGCCAAGTTTATGAAAGAGTTGGTGACGAAGAAAAGGTTGATGGAGTGTGAAAAAATACCAATGACGCATCAAGTAAGTTCTATCGTTCACTCTATGGCCCCGAAACTTGAGGGTCCCGGAGCTTTCACTATCCCTTGTACTATCGGAAGTGCAGATTTCGCCAAAGCTCTTTGTAACTTGGGGGCTAGCATAAACTTGATGCCATATTCGATTTTCAAGACCTTGGGAATTGGACAACCTCGCTCAACTTCAATGCGACTTCAAATGGCGGACCGGTCGATGAAGCGGCCTTTGGGTATAATTGATGACGTACTTGTCCGTGTTGATAAATTCATCTTGTCGGCCGACTTTGTTATATTGGATTGTGAAGTGGACTTTGAAGTTCCGATCATTCTTGGGAGACCTTTCCTAGCTACAAGGAAGGCATTGGTTGATGTCGAAGCGGGAGAGTTGACATTCCGAGTGGGTGATGAGAAGGTTGTTTTCCCTGTATGCAAGTCCATGCGGCAACCTAATGGTACCGAGGTATGCTCATTTGTTGACATTGTCACAGCTGTGATAATGGATGAGACAAGTTCTGTGATTAATGGTGAAGATCCCCTTGTGGCCGCACCTCTAGATCGTTATGTAAATGATGATGCAAGTAGAGTCATGTGCATAGATGCTTTACATGTCATGGATCGTGTGAGCCCAGTAAATTGTCATTGGACCTTGATCACCGGGAAACTCCACTAGAAAAGCCAACAATTGAGGTGCCTCCGGTATTGGAAGTGAAACAAGTTGAGTCACACCTCTGCCTCACAATTTTTGAGCCCAATATTATCTTGGAGGATGATGCAACACCTCTTTTGGAGCTTCAAGGGAGACTACCTGTAGTAGAGCATGAAATGATGCCTAATCTCCATGATGTGTGGCATCCTACAAGACCAGATACAGGTTGGCGGTTTTGCATGAAGTATGGTAATTTGAACAAAGTGCCCCACATTGACTATTATCCCTTGCAATTAATTGATCAGATGGTTAACAAACTTGCTGGACGAGCTTTTATTTGCTTCTTGGAGAATTTGATGAGAGCCACGTGGTGGTGCTTCTTGATTTGAAGTGATTTAATGGTAACATGCATCGTGCCGCGACGTTAAATCAAGCGCTTCTTGGGAGGCAACCCATGTCTTTTTCTTTTTCTTTGATTTTCTTTGTATTTTAGGATTTTTGAGCTAATTGGTTGTGAGATGTTGCAGGAATTGTGTTGATGCAATGCAAAACAAGTTGGAACAAAGTGCACAGTCTCTGAAGTTTGCTAGTGCGGCCGCGGTCCGCGTTGGCATGTTCCAAAAATATTGCTCTCTGAAGTTTTCCACCGCGGCCGCGGTCAAGTTTGTGCGGTCCGCGGTGGACCTTCGCGGCCGCGGTACACTTTAACACGGTCGCGCCAAGGTTGCCTTCTGAAACTTCATATGTTGGAACCCAGCACGGTCCGCGGTCGCTTTTGTGCGGCCGCACTAGTAGGTAAGTAAGGGACCCACGAGTTGTCTATAAATAGAGACCAAGGGTTTCATTTTACCCTTTTCGCAATTTGAAAACCCAGAGCCATATTTCTACTGTTCATCCCTTTTCTAAGACCGTAATTCTCGCTAGCTTGGATAGATTGCATTCACTCTTCCTAATCCTGGTAACATTTCATGCATTTCATGATTACTTACTTTCTTATTTTCATTTTATTTGCTTGCTAGTAGTGTGTAACTTCTTGTTCTTCCCATTTTTTTCTTTGAATTACTAGTCTAGGTTAGATTTCCTGTTAGTTCTTGTGTGCTGAACATGATTAAGGATTGGGTAACTGAGTAGGGACAAGTAGGAGTAAAAAATTGAACAAAAAATGGACAAAGCATGAAAACCCTAACTTAGTGCCCATAAACCCTAGCTCAGCGCGGACCGCGGTTGCTCTTACGCGACCGTGCTGCCCTGACGCGGTCCGCGTTGCATTTTTGTGCGGACCGCGGTGCTCTTGTGATTGCAAGATAAATGTTTCCAGTGCGGCCGCATTACTGTTTAGTGCTGTCCGCGCTGGTCCACCGCGGCCGCGACCCCATTTTATGCGGACCACGGTGGGAGATTCAGAGAGTGGTGATTTTGGGCCGTTGCCCAGCGCGAACCGCGATCACTTTTGTGCGGTCCGCGGTGCCTCCAATGCGGCCGCACTCCTGTTTTGTGCGGTCCGCGGTGCTATGTTCTGCAACCTGTTCTGCAACTGTGTACTGCAATTATCTCTGCAATCTATTTCATTCACCTGTTTCACTGCATGTGCTTAAACTAACAATGTTAGATGCTTATCTTTGCAGATAATGGTTAAACAAAGGGGAGGCAAACAATCACAACAACCCGGGAGAGGTGGTTCCTCCCGAGGGGCTGAAGGAAAGAGAATAGCAAAACTCACTCCCCAGGCTCGGGAGAACATAAAAAAGACCCAGAAATTGATAAAAGTTGCTGATAAGGTTGCTTCTCATTCGTCGGGGAGTGAGTATGTGCCCTCCAAAGACATCTTCTCAGATTTAGTCCCAACTCATATAACCGAGCCCCTCCACCTAGTTGATACCCCTCCACCAATACCCACCTCCAAAAGACCAGTGAATGTAGTCTCGGATTCATCTGACGAGTCCGCAGCCGGTAGTGGGAAATACTCTACCTCCCCCACAGCTTCATTATCTGGGGAGAGTGCAGGCAGAGGTGAGGGAGGTGAGCCTCAGATTGGGCGAGTTGCACGGACTAGGAAAGCCGAAGAGTGGGAGGATAGATTCGTGAGCCAAGTGGCTTACCACAAGTTTAGGGAGTGGTGGCCGGTGAGGAAGTTGATACCGGAGAGGAGTTTTATTGACACTGACCTCTTACCCCACAACCCTAATGTGCAGAGGGAGTTCAGAACTAGATGGGCCTGGGAGTTTTTCATGGAGAAGTGCATCGCTGCTAATAAGCACATGGTCAGGGAATTCTACTCTAATGTAGCTCACATTGTCAAGGATACCAAGGTGACCAAAATTAGAGACAAAACAGTGATGTTTGATGGAACATCTTTAAATGAGTATTTGGGGTTCCGTGATGAAGATGAGTCACTTTATTTGGCTAAGTTAGGGATGGGTGAGGAAGTCAGTCATTGGTTGGCCCAGTACTTGGCAATCCCAGGTACTGTGCCAGAGTGGTTGCAAGCAGGGAAGAAAATATTCCGGAAGACCTTCAACTTTGAGGCTCGAGGGTGGTTGACATTTGTATGCAGTCGGGTGGTTGACCGGTTGGGTTTCATCTACATCCTCATTTTCCTCATCATTTTCTAAGATAGTTTGATTAGGATAAAGAGCATTCATAACTTCTTCATTTAATTGTTCACCTGGTGCAACATTATGGCAAAATTCACTATCGAAAAATTGAAAACAAGGGTTATCACTATCAAGAATAATAGGAGCAGCAGGACGGGTAATAGGTCTGGGTCGGGGAGCCGGGGGAAGGGTAGTAGGTTGGAGACTACTTTCACCAATTTTAGCTTTTCCCTTACCACCAAACATTTTTTTCAAAGAAAATGCCATATTAATTACAATTATGCAAACTAAACACACAAAAATATATTCTTAAAACTTAAGAGTTGGAACGAGTTTACCGAATTGCCGAACAACTTCTTGAAAATTGAAAATCGTAGAAGACTTGAAGACTTGAATACTTCAATTCACCAACTTCACAATTTTTCACGAAATTGCAATAATAAAATAAGCAATTATAGAAGAGAAATTAGATATAGATTGAGAGAGATTGAGATAGATTGATGAATTGGTGAGTAAAAATGAAAGAATGAGGGGGTATTTATAGTTGAGAATTGGAAAAAAGTGTAATTATATAAAGTTTGGGGTTAAAATAAAGTTTGGGGGCCAAATGGCTATTTTCTAAAGTTCCAAACGGTTGAAAATTAAAGGCCAACGGCTAGATTTTAAAATCTGACCGTTGGTCTTTTTAAAAGAAAAAAATTTTTTTTTTTAGAAAAGAGCCGTTGGAGCCCGTTAGGACCGTTAGGCCCGGTTGAACCGGCCCAGGACCGCCTGCCGGTCCCGGGCTTAGCGGTCCCGGTCTCGTGGGCCTCATGCAAGGGACCAGCCCGCCACGGGCTTTCTACACCATCAGGGACCGGCCCACCAGGACCGGCCCGCCGGGACCGTTTAGCCCGTTAAGACCGCGGGCCCGGTCGGGTCCCGGTCCCAGACCGGTCCAAGTTGTCCACATTGTCTATCACTATTCAGACCCAATCAGCACCTCAGCCAGCTCAGATTCCTCAGTCTATTGAGGATACTTTGAAGAAGCTCCTGGAGAACCAGGAAAGAATTATGAAGACACGGGCTACTTTGACTACAGCTGTGGAGTCACATGGCAAGGCTCTGAAGGAGCTTGCCAAGGAGCACAAGAAGATGAGGAGATCACGGGCTTCCAAAGAGTCTGTGAAGCAGCTCAGGGCAGATGTGGACAAGCTATTGGCAGACCAAATACCTCTAGACCTGCTATTCGGGGACCCAGCCCCAGACCCAACAGCACCAGTAGCAGAGTCCCAGCAGGAGCAGGCACCCAGGCAGCCTAGGAAGAAGAGGAAGCTCCCCAGCACAGCGGATGCAGTTATTAAGGTGGCAGTCCCACAGGAGGCCTCCTCCAGTTTGCCTCAGGATACACCTGACATCCAGCCGGTCCAAGAACAGGCCCCAGTCCCAGCAATTGAGTAGCAGGAGGCCGGGAGCCAGTCTGAGGCTTCCGCACATATGGAGGACTTGGGGACCACTGATGATCCCATGCAGACAGACCAGGCTTAGGGAGCCCCTATATCCTTTCTTATGCCTTTTTTGATGCTTAGTTTGATAGTTGGCATTGGGGACAATGCCAGCTTTTATTCATGGGGGTGCGCCCTACTTTTTTGTTTATCTGGATGACTGTATATATTTGACTCAGTTTTGTTCCTTTTGGTTGATTTTCTATTTAGTATGTATATAACTTTACATTCAGTACTTTTTATCTTCTATTTTGGTCTGTATGTAAAGTTAAGTTACATTTTGTATATATTCATCCCCCGTTTGTATATTCTAATTCCCTATTGTAAATATTAATTCTATTTTCTATTTTCGCAAAAAAATTTTGTTTTTGGCTTTATAGTTAGGCTCGTAGCCTCTTGTTTTGTTTTTGACGCTTCCAATAAGCCCTTGGTTTTCTTAAGGCCACGGTTCTTTCCAAGGGTGGAGTATTGTGTGAACCGGATGGCTTTTCCCGATGATGGATGGAGTGACAACCTTCTTAAGGGTTTGAGTCCGTTTCTTTGATTTTTCTTTTGTTTTTGATAGTTGTAGTTAAGGGTATCTCAAGCAAAGCTTCACTTGGGCCTAGCACATTTGCCTTTGATCCCATGGTCAAAGACATAATGTTGTGTTTAGGATGGTGAAAGTTGTGGCTTTGAGACTCTTGCGTTGACCAAACAATCATCATGTGGTCTTTTCGGACCACTGTGTGCTTGAATCGTAACTAAGGTCGTTGTGGGCCCTCGACTCGATGTCTTTAGCAATCCCCTAGCGTGTGTGGTGAGGAATCGAATTATGAGTCCAAGTCCCGAGCCAATGGTCTAGAACTTGCCCTGAATGTTTGTTGAGGCGAAATCCTAGGTGAAATTTGACTTGAGAAGTGATTATAGGCTCTCCTTGATCCGAATGTTAAGTTGAACAATTCCATAGCCTACCAAAGAGATGATCCCTAGTTAACTCTTTTGAGCCTTAAACCTTTTTCTTTCAAGAACCAATGCTACAAGCCTATACCCGTTATAAATAATTACCCTCTCTTGGCACCCAAATCTTCCCTTGAGTAATGGCAAATGTCTAAATTTGGGGGAGAGACAAGAAAGGAAACAAAGTGGTAGAAAGGTACAAAAGCAGAAGAAAAAGGAAGGCAATGAAAAATCAAGAAAAGAAAAAGACAAAAAAAAAGTCCAATGTGAACAAGAATAAAAAGGGATTCAAGGAAAACAAAAGTGAAAAAGGTGTGAAAAAAGTAGAAANACTTGAGGTGTTCCTTCATGAGCCACTTGCAGAGTGTCCCATATTTCCTTAGCAGTTGTACAGCTTTGGATCCTACTGTATTCGTCTGGTCCTAGACCACATACAAGCCACTTCTTGGCCTTAGCATTTTTCTCCCACTTCCTCAGGTCCTCAGCAGTACAATCAGCCCTTGTTTTTGGCACATCAATTCCTTCGGCATTCTTTTTAGTGGTTGCTAGGGGACCATCAGTAACTATGTCCCAAAGTTCATAATCTTCCCCTATAATGTGATCTCTCATTCTATTCTTCCACCAAGAATAGTACTGACCATTGAAAAGTGGAGGTCTGGCAGTGGACTGCCCTTCCCAGTTCCCAGGTGGTGCACTCATTGTTGATCTTCTCCTAAGGTGTTAGCCTCTTCAAGGATAACCTGCTCTGATACCAATTGATGTTCTAAACGTCAATACCACACAAGAGGGGGGGGGGTTATTTGTGTGGTACCCAATTTTCGCTCTAGAAGAACCTGGTTCTTCTAGGTGTACTAACTACTCCTGTTTGCGGAATAATAATTACAGAAATAAAGAACAAAGAGATTTTTACGTGGAAAACACCTGGCTCAAAAGGTGAAAAAATCACGACCTACTACTCAGTAGGATTTTCCCAAACTTCCACTAAAATCACTGAGCCAAAACATCATTTACAAAACTCTTGTAAACCTAAGGATTAACTCTAATCCCGTTGTGGCAACCAGCCTCTAACTGCTGCGACAACTTCAAGTTAACTTTAACTTGAATACTTAATATACCTATTACAATTGCTTCTAGATAAAGATGAAAGGTACAATATGAAAACACCTACTACAATTGAACTAGAAATAAAGAAAGACATATAAAACTCTTTATGGAGCTGGTTCATGTAGCTTCTGGTTTGCACACTTGAATCACACACGAACTGCTTGCAAAAAGCCTTGCTATTTTGTTCCCAATTCACGTTTAACTTCTGCGTTTTTGTGCAACCCATTTAATGTGAGAACATCCTGCAATTTATAGAGTTAGTAGATGAAAAAATAACTAGAGTTCTGATGCAACTCTTCCTTGGTGGAAGAGTTCTAGTTGATTTCAACTTCTAACTCCTTCCCTATCTTGGATAGTGTTCTCTTTGATTAAGGACTCCTTCTCCTTATCAATTATTCAACCTTTTCGATCAGGAGATATTAAATACACCAAGTTAAGCTTATCTCCTTCACGTGCAACCCACATGCTTGAATCTGCCCGTTTTTGTGAACCTGAGGGATGGACCACTGGATGGACCTGGTTCATGTCTGAGTTCCTTTGTCAGTCTTCAAAACTAACCTTTACTTGGGCCAACAATACCTCCTACTAATGGCTAAACTATTGCTTATGAGAATAAAGCTTGATGTGTTGGTCTAAGATATTCTAAATTGCATACAGCAGCACTTGTATGCATCAGACCAACAATATATGATAAGTCCTCCCCTCACAATTGGTTTAGGATCAGAAATCAAATATTTATACTATTTTTTGATGTGTGGTATATGATTAATTTCTCTACCACAATACACAAAGATATGTTTCCCAAAGAAGATCGGGATATATGTTAGTTTTTCTAACATTTGGGGGATGGAATAAACAGCTGAAAAATATGCTATATGAATCGAATTATCATTAATATGATCCTCACTTAGAAGATAATTCAAGTCAAATGCCAGAAGCATTGCTGATCCAAAATTAAATATCATATTTCAGCTGCAAATGCTTCTATTAAAATTAAAGTCCATGAAGGATAGAGTTTACTGTACGCATGAAGTGTGGTAGACCAATCGGTTCCAAAGGTAACAATCCTTGAAAAATGATAGGATCTAATGATCATAATGAGGAGGAAATAAGCTCTAGAAGAGCCCACGACATAGCATTTCATGAAACTCCCGAAGAAGTTCAGGTACCTGAAAATAAAGAAAGTGATGAGATCTCAACAAGTTATGCACTTGCGTACCGATACAAAATGATCGTCGAGGATATATTTGATACAATATAGTGCACAATATTGTAAAATATTGTGAGGATCGGACCTGTAGTCCAGACACCTGAAGATGTCATGCCATTTAGATGCAAGGCATAGCCTATATGACTCATTTGATCAAGTCTATATGAATATCCTAGAAGGATTTAAAATGCTTGAAGCATGTAATTCAGAGTCTTGAGAAATGTACTTGATCAAATTACAAATATCTTTGTACGGTTTAAATCAATCTGGGCGCTTGTGATATAATCGCCTCAGTGAATATTTGCTGAAAGAAGGTTACATAAATGATGTTATTTGTCCATGTATTTTTACAAAGAAAATGACATCAGAATTTGTTATACTTATTATTTACGTTAATGACATAAATCTTATTGGAACTCCAGAAGAGCTCCAAAAGGCAATTGAATATCTTAAGAAATAATTTAAGATGAAAGATCTTGGGAAAAAAAAAATTTGGTCTGCAAATTGAATATTTAACAGACGAGATCTTTATCCATCAATCTGCCTATATAGAAAGTGTCTTTAAACGCTTTTACATGGACAAAGCGCACCCATTAAGTACACCAATAGGTGTTCGATCACTTGAAGTGAATAAGGATCTGTCCCGACCTCCAGAAGAGGATGAGAAACTCCTTGGTCCTGAAATACTGTATCTCAGTGCCATTGGTGCACTTATTTATCTTGCTAATGCTAACAAAGGTGGTGCAGATCGTATTGGTTATGCAGATGCAAGTTATTTATCCAATCCCCATAAAGCTCGATCTCAAACCGGCAAGTAGAGAGTGTATGGTTGAGATCAGTGATTCATTTTATTTGAGAAAAAAATAGATTGGAATGCAGAGTCTCAAATATTTGAAACGTGATTTTCTTCAGGGGGGGAGTAAAATACGCGCTGTACTTTTTTTCCCTTACTAAGGTTTTTCCCACAGGGTTTTCCTTATAAGGTTTTTAATGAGGCAGCCAGCAATGCGTATTACTAAATAGTAAGATTTTAACGAGGCACATTATCTTTTAATGAACATGCAAGGGGGAGTGTTATAAATATATATATTATGGATGTTCATTTGGTACTCCGTTGTAAATAAACTTCCTGAAGAAGTTTATCCATATGGGACTTTGCTGTAAATATATTTATCTATTTAGTACTCTATTGAAAATAAGCCTCCTGAAGAAGCTTATCATTTCGGTACTCCGTTATGGATAAACATTACCCCTGGTAGAAGATTATCTATATCTGGTACAGTAACAACTTACAAGCAACTTACAAGCAGCTTACACATCAGCTTGCAGTAGCAGCTTACACAGCAGCTTCCTTTCTTCTATAAATAGAGAAGATTTCAGTTTATTATATACATTAGTTTGAAGTTGAGTAATATCAATCTCTCTCTATACTTGTCTTCGGTTTATTTACTTTACGGTCTTTATTTTATAACAATATTGAATTAGTTCATTAGTATTCAGCTTTATCGATGTTGATGCAATTTTTTAAAAACAAATCAAATAAATTACTCCCTCCGTTTCATATTAAATGAGGTACTTTCCTTTTTAGTCTGTTCCAAAACAAATGACACATTTCTAAATTTGGAAATAATTCAACTTTAAACTCTTTCATTTTACCCATTTACCCTTAATGAGAAGCTTTTATAGCCACATAAATGTCATGGCCCCATAAACTTTTTACCCATTAAGCTTTTAAGACCACAAGTTTCAAAAGTATTCTTCTTTTTTTTTAAACTCCGTGCCAAGTTAAACTATATGAAATAGAGGAAGTACCGTATAGTTTTGTTATTATCTACACTTCACCACACTATAAATTTGAGTCAAGCTTTCAATTTTCTAGAACATTCTTAATAGTAAGCAGCGTAGCATCTTGGTCAAGAGGAATTGGATCATGAATAGACTTCAGAAAATTATTGGTCCGACAGGCATTACTTTTACCTTTATTATTAGTTCGTAAACATAACATAGTACGCCATCATATACGAGAATGACATTATCAAACCTACGTGTTCAAATGCCATTGGCTCTATGACTTGCATACCCTTTATCTTCTTCGTTACGTTTCACAAGATATTAATCAAAGTGATTTTCGTACTATTCTACGCGGTATATGCAGCAGAATCCGAGAATTAAAACGCGGTCTCTTTCTTTATCTTTGCTTGGGTATTGGGTTTCTTACAAAATCACAGTCACATCACTCATATGTCACTTTCTCTGATGTTTCTTCTTTATTATTCGTCTATGGTGAATTTTCCAGGAATCTTTTTGTAATTCGTTAAAAGGGTTCTCCACATCATCCATTCAACACCCTTTTATTAGTAGTATTTCTTTTTCTCTAATTCAGCTCAAATCAATAGTCCATTATTTCACCTTTTTTTTTCTTTTTGGATTTTCTATTTTAAGTTTGAATTTTGGTGATGGCCGTAATTGCTGGAGATAATGCGATCGCCGGACTTCCGGTGGGTAAACACTTGGGAGTTCCACCATTGAACACTTTACCTGTTGGATATCGTTTTCGGCCCACGGATGAGGAGCTTGTGAATCATTATTTGCGCTTGAAGATCAATGGTTGTGACGACAAAGTTGGTGTCATTCGAGAAGTTGATATCTGCAAATTCGAGCCCTCGGACTTGCCTGGTCAGTTTTCGTCAACTTTTTCACCCCTTCTTGTTGTAAATGCTTTTTTCTTTATTTTTTTAGGTCATTTTTTTGTGTGTGCTGTTGTACTAGTGCTCAGCAAATTCATGAAGAAATCGAATTTTGGGTGTGTGGGGGGGTTGGGGGGGAGGGGAGTGAGGACATATTCATTAACTAGTCAGCGAAGTGGTTTGAGTTATGATTCTTATTGATCGGTATTCAACCCCTTGAAAGTAACAATTAGATGGGACAAAGGGGCAATTTGAATTGTCCAACAAATTTGATTCCTAACTCATCCTCTCAAGATAAAAAAGATTGTAGCTTAGTTAGTCTTACTCATGCTGATTAACAGCTTTGAGGCTCTAGATCATCTGTTGACCTACTTTTGATTTTTTTAAATGTAAGTGTAAATTTTTTTCTTCCTCATAGTTGGAAGAACTGTGCTTAGCATTGTTTTTGAGTGCTTTTGACCCTTTTTCAGTAGGACGTCTTGAAATGAATAAACAAAGCTAGATAGCGTAAAATAATCAAGGTTTTCGTTCCACCAAATATCGCTTGTAGCAATGTGATTCCATTTGGTATACTCTGATGATGTTTATTGTATTACTATTTTTTAATTTTAAGGAATTCAAGGTGCAGCTTTCCCTGCACCCACACTTTATTTCTGTGTAGTTACAGCTCAGAAACTCGGACAACAAAAAAAAAACCTTTCTCTTTGTAGCGTTGAAGTTCATAGGATTAAAAGAGAACATAATTGTATAAATTGTTTCAAATTTTCGCAGATTTGTCTGTGGTAGAGTCGAAGGACAATGATTGGTTCTTCTTCTGTCCCATAGATAGGAAGTACCAAAATGGGCAGCGATTGAACCGAGCAACAGAACGAGGCTACTGGAAAGCTACTGGTAAAGATAGGAATATAGTTACTAAGAAGGGGGCTAAGATTGGGATGAAGAAGACTTTGGTATACTACATTGGGCGAGCTCCTGAAGGGAAGAGGACTAATTGGGTGATTCATGAATATCGTGCAACTGACAAGTCATTGGATGGTTCACACCCTGGACAGGTTGGGCTTCTGAAATCTCTGATCTCTCTTTAATTTGAACTTCTTTTTCATGTATCTTGGTTTTTGGATAATTTTATTTTAGCTTGAAAAAGGTTGGTTGTACCATATGTGAAATTGTAGGTTAATTTAATCTACTTGAATGTATGGTGGTATATCTGACGGTCTTTTGACTCAGAAAAATGACGTCTTAAGGTGACATGAAATCAATAGTGTTTACTTTAATGGAATGGAATATGATAGGCTAGTTAAAGTATAGACTTATAATGTTTACATTCCATTCGTATGGACAGCACAGTTCCTACATAAGGCAAAGTTAATTTACAATAAGTTATTTTATAATCCTTAATTTTATCTGATCCTACTCTTCAACTTGTCAGACCTATCCAGTCCTCATTTGACTTGTCAGACCTATTAGTAAGAGGATTCCTGTCCTATGTATCCTCTTGCACTTAGACTTGGCCGATGAGATGTAATTATATGAGGATGAAGCTATCTTGTCCTCTGGTAATTGTATGCTATCTATGACAATCAAGCATCACTTAATGGTGGAAAAGGGCGAGATAGAGTTCAAAATTACTTTATCCCGGATCCTTTCGAAGTTGTCCAGTTCAATATCAAATTGATGGTGCTCCAAATTACCAAATTTGTCGTCATCAGCGTGTGCATTGAAGAACAACTAGATTATAAATGTTGGATGAACAAAAAGGAAAGATTATTTATGACATAATATTCTGTTTGTGATATGGTTTTATGAAGTCTTAGCCCATGTATGAATTGAACTTTCGAATTACAGTAGCTTATGATATTAGGGAGCATAAATTCATAGTTATAATCCTTCTTTTAAAACCTCAAAATGGATATTCTTGAGCGTAACTACATTATATATTTGAAGTGTCGCATATATTCCAAGAGTTGCTCTACTGAATCTTGGCTTCTCTACTATATCTTGTTGTATGTTTGTTCAACTAGAAACTCTGTTTATGGTATGTGTTTTGACTTGGCGAATCCTGTTAGTAGGTCATGTATGAATCACAATTCTTGAAATGCTAAAATGTTTTCTTTTTTTTTTTTTTTTGGGGGGGGGGGGGGGGGGGTTTAAATCGGGATTACTTACATTAGTAGCATGCCAAGATAGTGGTAGAAGCATGTCGTAATTGGGTGTTTGGCTCACCCACAATCATCTATCTAGCTATCACAACTATTTTGTCGTATTAGATGCATCAGATTGATAAATGCATAAGTAGAATCCTTTATTATAACCGCAAAAAAGATTTTGCTGAGCATCTAAACCCATTATTATGATTGCACGTTTATTCTGTAAAAGAGCTTTAATAGGTTTGATTGACGTTTCTTGCAAGAAAAGTCGCACTTCTAGCTTCTTCTCTGTGAAGAAATGTTTATAATGCTATTGATACACAAACTAGTAACAAAAATCAGAGAACTTAAAGTTTAGATGTCCCTGTCAACAACTGCGCATCAGATGCTCCATTGTTAGATTTGATCGTTATTAGCTTATGTTTCTATTCCCGTTTGTGATGTAGCTCGTAATTTGGTTCGTATTGGTAAACATTTTTCTGGTGCAGGGAGCCTTTGTGCTTTGTCGTCTATTTAAGAAGAATGAGTTGATGCAAGATGAAAATGTTGAAAGTTCACACTTGGATGAGGTTCAACAGCTTGTTTCTTCTCCTGCTGTTGGAAAATCACCTGATAATGAAATATCAGATGCAGTGGCTCCATCTCCAATCATGGAAAGTGATAGTGATAAAAGCAATCCACCAAAAATCTCTGGACGCGAAACACATGGCACAAGATTACCTATTGAAAGTCGCGGCGATAGTTGCACTGTTGATGATACTGAAGATCAGATGTTGGACATAACATCAGTACCAGTAAGTAGACTTATTACAATTTTCTTTTTTGTCTTATTTTAAATATTGAATTTTTCATGCAGACAATTGATTAAACTAATATTCTACTTATTTTTTTGCTTCATATTTTAGTCGGATCCCGAATTAGAGAAATTATTGGAAATCTTTTGTGACACTTCACCACAGCATCTTGATTGGAAGATCTGCTCCCCGTTGCATGCACAGTTGCAGGTGGAGTTTGGATCTTCATACTTACATGTTCCTGTGATCAATGAGATGAGCCATGATCAAAAGGATGTCCAGTTTCAGAATGGAACAAATGCCTTTGATATTAATGAGTTTTTCAACTCAGTTCTTGACAGCTCTGATGAGCTTTCCTATGAAGATTCTGGACTGGAATTGAGGACAGTCCAGTTTGCATCAAACAGTATTAACACTATAACAAGGTCACCAGTTAAGGACTTTGGATTGTGTAGTGAGTCGAAGGCACAAGTTATGCAAGAGCCAGTAAGTGGAGCTCTGTAGGTGTCTTTCTTTTACGTGCAATTGCAAGTTATCTCAAGACATCAGTTACTTGAAAATTTAACTGTTTTCTCGGAAAACTGATGATCTGCTGATGCTCTTTTATCCCAGGTTGGGACAGATTTATTTGAACCCGAGGTGCTGTGGGGAAATTCTGCGCAGACTGCACTAATGAGAGAGGTTAATTCTGTTGCAACTACAGTGGAAGAGGCGTTTGCGACACCTAATGTTAGCAATGATCACTCGATGGGGAATCTTGACTTCCTTAACAATGACTACCCTGGAGATGCTGCTTTGCCTGCTGGTTCTGGTGGAATGCAGGTCCCCTACTTACTAAATGTTGAAGACTCAAGCGCTTATAGCACTGTAGGCAGCGATTCTGGTTTTGGAACTGGAATAAAACTAAGGACTCGGCTCAAGCAGAATCAACCTGATGACAAGCAGTTTGGATCTGGAATGCAAGGAACTTCTCATAGAAGAATACGTTTCCAAGTGAAACTTCAAGCTGGAAGTGTTGAGTGTCGTGTGCCTATTGATTCTGATAAGGGTGGAGCAAATTACAAAGGACTGTTAACTGTGTCTGAGGTAAGTCTCTCCAATCACTCACAAAAAAAAAAAAAAAAAAGGGTGACAACATTGAAATATATTATAATTGGCATGTGCAGAGTGATAAATTCTCCATTGAAGATGGTTCTAGTGCTGGAGCTGCGATCTCCAGTGATAAGACACAGGATACCATATGCAAAGAATTTAAAGGGTATGGTCAAGTGGCTGAAGACTTGAGTGCAAATGTGAAAGATACAGATGATTTTCCAGTTGATGAAGCTTCAACGACGGCAGCATTGAGTTCATTTTCATCAAGTTTCTACATATCCAAGGCACTCGTAGCTGTAAGTGTAATCATAGTCTTCTTAGGAATTCTGGGGATATGCTTTAAGCTGAGATAGTCTGCTTCCCCAAACGTAATTTTGTACATAAGTTGTTGATGGATGATAAGAGGTACTCGCGGTAGCATGAAGCCGCTTACTTGTTTTATTGATTTTTATCTCCTTGAGATTATAGCTGAGGAGCTCGAACTGAGACAGATTGTAAGTTAACAGTAGTATAGTTTACAACTGGCTTCGTTTTGTACATTAGTTTCTGAAATAGTATCATGTCGTGTGTGGATTTCAGTTAATTTAGATCTTATCCAACGATTTGTATAATACGATCATTATTTAGAGAGTCAAATGACTTTTTCCCCTTATTATAAATGTTTTAGCCTGATGTTTAAATATATTAATTATAAAAACGATGACTTAATGTACTTTTTATTTAGTTTTTGATTACATAAAGAGTTTAATTTATATAAAATATTGTTCTAAAAAGTTAAAGTAAAAAAGTTAGCTAAGTTTTACCTTTCGCCCTCATGCTCCTAGCTTCACTTGAGTAACTCTAACAAAAATCATTTACCGAGTGGGCCAGTGGTCGAATTTAAAAACATTCCAAAGCTGAAATGAGAAACTACTTGCCAATTTTTCTCTAATAACCGTGTTGTTGATTGATTGGAATTTGGAATTGACTATATACAATTTTTTTTTTTTTTGGTAAGAGGGAAACCAGCAGCCGCTACAACCTCTGCCCTTCGGGTGAGCACTCGATGGTGCTCACTGGGTGAACCTCCCCTGTGTAATAGCCTCCAAACCACACAATTGAGGGGGATTCGATCTCAGGCCATCCGTATTTCTTCTATTCAAATTAGAAGTGAGCGAAATAAGGCCAACCTCCATTGTTAGCGTATAAGGCCAACCTCCATTGTTAGCTGACCTCGAGCTTCCATGGAGAGAAGAAGAAGATTCTAGAAAGAGAGAGAGAGAGAGTTTGGAAATTTTCTCTATATCTTTGTAACTGTTAAGAGACAATGCATATATACACGTGTGGGAAATAAAATCACAGCTAATGAATATAATGACTATACTACCCTTCTACAACTAACTAACTAGCTGATAAATACAATACACTAACATACTACAAAAATACAATAATCGCAATACCCCCCTCAAGTTGGAGGTGAAGGTTTCACTGCCAACTTGTGTAGAAGATCTGAATGTTTGATTCCTGTGAGAGCCTTTGTTAGAATATCAGCTAATTGATCATGAGTGGAAATGTGGTGAAGTGTGATCAAACCATCATGCAGTTTATCTCGCACAAAATGACAGTCAACCTCTATGTGTTTTGTCCTTTCTTGGAACACTGGGTTCTTAGCAATGTGTATTGCTGCTTGGCTATCACAAAATACTTGAATGGGATCAGTACATGGGACTGTGAGTTCCTCCAATAATCTTTGCACCCATACCAACTCCCCAACCACCTTTCTCAGTGATCTATATTCTGCCTCTGCAGAAGATAATGAGACAGTAGTTTGCTTCTTCGACTTCCAGCTGATGGGGCTTCCTCCAAATAACACTAAATACCCACTTACAGATCTCCTTGAGTCAGGACATGCTGCCCAATCTGAATCACAGTAGGCTATGATCTTGTAAGAAGGATCTTTGGACAGAAAAATGCCCAGAGTAGGGTCTTTCTTCAGATACTTGAGTACATGTATAGCAGCTTTCAAGTGAGGCTCTCTTGGTGTCTGCATGAATTGACTTAGGTGTTGTACACTGTATGCAATGTCTAGCCTTGTGTTTGTGAGAAAGTTAAGCTTTCCAACTAGCTTTCTATAGTAGGATGGATCAGACATCAAAGGGCCCTCTTCAGCTTTCAGCTTGGTTGATGAATCCAATGGAGATGAGACAACAGAATACCCCATGCAATCATATTCTTTCAAAAGATCAGTGATGAACTTCCTTTGGGAGATCAACACTCCATCATCTTTGTAAAGCATCTCTAGCCCCAAAAAGTAGTGTAATTTGCCTAAGTCTTTTATTTTGAATTGATTGTGTAGGTGAGTCTTCAGTGCTTTAATTTCCTCAAGATTAGTTCCAGTAAGGATCACATCATCAACATATACAGCTACAAAGACTGATGACTCACCTTGCTTTTTGTAGAACAAAGAGTAGTCATTAGTTGAATGCCTAAAACCTCTGGAGTACAGGGACTCTGCTAGCTTGTCATACCACTGTCTACTGGCTTGCTTAAGAACATATAAGGACTTCCTTAATCTGCACACAAGTTGTGTGTCCTCTACCTTCAGACCCTGTGGGATCTCCATGTAAACCTCCTAATGCAAGTCTCCATGCAGGAATGCATTGTTGACATCCAGCTGGTAGAGGTCCCATCCTTTCTTCACTACAGTGCTAATCAGGGCTCTAACAGTGGTCATCTTTACTACTGGTGAGAAAGTCTCTGTGTAGTCGATCCCAGCTTCTTGTGTATATTCCTTTACCACAAGCCTTGCCTTGTATCTTTCCACACTGCCATCTGCCTTGTGCTTTATCTTGTACACCCACTTGCACCCTATGGCCTTCTTACCTGCAGGTAACTTAACTAGATCCCAAGTATGGTTAGCATATAAGACATCAAATTCTTGTGTCGTTGCTACTTTCCAGGCAGGATTCAAGGCTGCCTCCCCATAAGAGTATGGTTCACAATCATGTGAGATGTTCTTAATTAATTCCTGACTATCATGGCTTAATGTGTTGAAAGACACAGAATGGTTATTTGAGAAAAGGGCAGTTAATGAATTATGAGGTGGCTGGTGTTCAGGATTTGTGGTGTTGTTTAAGTGACTGTTTGTTTGTAGGTTTGGTAGTGTGTAGATATAGTCTTTGAGGTGTGAGGGTGTGCTAAGGGTCCTGCTTGATCTTCTGGGATAACTGGTTGCTTGATCAACAATAGGTTCCATATCATGTGGTGTTTGGTTGGATGGTGTTGTATGTAATTCTGGGTGCACTTCAGGTGAGTTTGGTTCTGGATTTTGATTTTCATATGGAATGTGATTTGGTATATATGTAGAGTGTGACAGATGGTTGATGTCTGGCGTATCAGATATGGGACTTTCAGTGACACAAGTTGGTGCATCCCTATCATGGTTGCAATGACTGTCAAATGAATTTATTGTGGAATGAGGACAACAGGAATTATGATTTATCATGTCTAACACAGAAGAAAAAGAAGAGTGTTCATGAGAAATAGCAAAAGGAAAAATATTTTCATGAAATATAACATCCCTGGACACATGTACCTTCTTTATGGCCAAATTGAGAACTTTGTACCCTTTGATCCCAAAAGGATACCCTATAAACACATGAGGGGTAGCTCTAGGTTCAAATTTGTCTTTATGAGTTTTGAGTGTAGTGGCATAACACAGGCAACCAAAGCTTCTAAGGTGTGAATAGGTTGGTTTTCTTTTATAAAGGAGTTCAAATGGGCATTTGTTGTTAAGAATTGAGGAAGACAGTCTATTTATCAAATATGTAGCAGTTAGAATACACTCTCCCCAGTATTTCATTGGCAATTTGGATTGATGGAGTAGGGCTCTGGCTGTTTCTAATAACTACTTGTGTTTTCTTTCAACCACACCATTTTGCTGTGGTGTATATGGGCAAGTTTTCTGATGGATTATGCCCTTTCCTTGGAAATATAACATGGCTTCATTGTTCACAAATTCCAGCCCATTGTCTGACCTAACGACCTTAACTGATGCATCAAATTGGTTTTCAATCATGGAAATGAGGGCTTTGATGGCTTGGAGAGTGTTACTCTTACTACTCAAGAGATGAGTCCAGGTTGATCTACTAAAATCATCTACCATTGTAAGAAAGTATTTATAATTGTCATGTGTTGTTATGTGATAGGGGGACCAAAGATCTATGTGCAAGAGTTCAAATATTTTGGTGGTAGATGAAGTTCTTTGACTGAAGGGTAATCTTGACTGCCTTGCCATGGGACAGACATGGCAAGTGAATGGCTGTTTGTGGGAAAATTCAACAGGTATAGTGGAAATGGTTCTCATTTTCACAAAAGGTACATGGCCTAGTCTGTTATGCCATAGATGTTCATTATTATCTTTATGAGATGATAAGGATAACAGAAGAGAAATCTCATTAGAGGAAGAGTCAGTTTTATTGCTTGAGTGAAGAGTATTTATATTGACATTGTTGTGTGACTGAGATGACTTATTTACACTTGACAAGGACTTCATAGTTGAATTGTGACTCTTTACTGTATATACAACATCAGTCAATGCAAGAAAACAAGGATGAGAACAGAGGTTCACAGAAACAGAAAAGGAACCAGACTCTGAAGATCCATGACACTCAGGGCAAAGGAAGTATAATCCACTTCTTGCTTTACCAATCTCCAGAGGCCACTTCATTGAAGGGGCCTGCATCATACAAAGGTATTTGCTAAAGTTAACTATGCAATTGAGATAATCAGTTAAGGAATGAATAGAGATGAGGTTGTACTTGAAAGTGGGCACATAGAGAACTCTAACTAAGGTTAACATGGGACCAAGGGATGCATCTCCAATTTCTGTCACTTTCACTCTATATCCATTTGGTAGAGTGACTAGGAAAGGATAGGGTAAGGTTCTAACATTTTTTAAAAAGGACTTTCTGTATGTCATGTGATTTGAGGCTCCACTATCTAATATCCATAGGTCAACAATTGATTTAGAACATCTACACACAGTTGTTTCAGCAATCTCCTTATAAGTGGAACAAGCTAGAATACCTACGAAGTTTGCAGCTCCACAAGTCATGTTGTTGTCGAGGCCCTCTCCTGTGTTTCTCCCAGGAGATTTCTCCAGCAAGCTAAGCAATTGATTTTACTACTCCTTTTTCAAGCTCTGAAGCCCCTGGCTTTGATTTCCTCCTTCCATTTCCTCAGAATCTACATGAGCATTTGCAGCAGATGCGATATTTCTCCCCTTTATGAATTTAAAGTCTTGTGGAAAGCCATGAATTCTATAGAAAATGTCCCTGGTGTGTCCTGGCTTTTTGCAATAGTCACGGAACATCCAAGCCCTAGCAGGTGGATAGCTTGGTTTGTTAGGATTGTATGAGTTTGCCCATGCATTACCTCCCCTCTGATTGTAGTTTGTTCTGAACTTAGCATTTCCAGGTCCATTTGCATTTAATGAAGTTGATTCCATAACTAATTTGTTGTTCGGCCTAACCTCTCTCTGTTTTTCCTCCTGGATCAGGATAGAGAAAGCCTAAGCTATGTTGGGCAATGGATTCATCATCAATATACTGCCTCTCACAACTGTGTAAACTTCATTTAGGCCCATCAGGAACTGAATCAGCCTACGATCCTGCTCAGCCTTTTGCATATTCGCCTTTGCGCCACAAGTACATTGGCAATTGCACTGTACATGTGCATTCAAGGTGTTCAGTTCTTCCCAAAGTCGTTTCATTTTTGTGTAGTACCCTGTGATATCCAAAGTGCCTTGACTAAGGTCTTTCTTTCTGCAGTTAATAAAATTTCGCTCCATTAGTCTAATCATACCTATCCTCCAGTTCCTGCCACAATTCCTTAGCATCATTGACATATTGCAAGCTGTCAGCTAGATCCTTCGAGAGTGAGTTCAAAATCCAGGACGTAACCATATCATCGCAACGAGCCCACCGGTCGTAGGTCACTTCATCGATTTTAGGTTTCTTACACTTTCCATTGACGAATCCGACTTTGTTCTGTACTGACAAAGCCCTAAGGACTCCTCTTCTCCAGGATCTATACCCGATTCCGTCGAAAACAACAGGAACTAGCGTTGTTCCGGCACTCTCTGACGGGTGCATGTACAACGGACTAGTCGGATCCATGTTGCCAGTTGTGTTTTGAGTTTCCTTGTCTCCAGCCATTGAACGAAGTGAATTAACAGAAGATCGGAGCAATTGATTACCAAAATTTTGAAGAAATTGGGTGAGAATTTTCAGAAACCCCTTTCGTCAAGCGTGGGCTTGTATCTTTTCGAATTGAACAGTTTTTGAGAGTAGAGAAGGAGAGAAGATGAGCGATTAGAGCTGTGCTCTGATACCATGTCAAAATGAAGCTAGCATAGGAGGCCAACCTCTATTGTTGGCCAACTTCGAGTTGCCATCAAGAGAAGAAGAAGAAGATTCTAGAAGGAGAGAGATTGGGGAATTTTTCTCTATATCATGTAACTGCTAAAAGACAGTACATATATACACGTGTTAAAATAAAATCACAGCTGATGACTGTAATGACTATACTACCCTTCTACAACCAACTAACTAACTGATAAATACAATACACTGACATACTACAAAATACAATAATCTCAATAGTTTTAAATCAAATTCAACCTCTTAAAGATTAGTTAAGTTGGAGTGGAGAGTAAAGGGATCAAACCAAATGGAAGCAATAAGAAGAGAACGTTCAAATTGAAGAGAAACCAAAAAAAAAAAACTTAAAATTAACTTTCATTAATGCATATGAAAAAATAATAAAAGTCGTCGATATTAATTGTACAATGTATTGGAATGTGCTATATTAAGGTGTTATTGTTGCAGTGACCTATTTATTTGTTTACTGTTTTAAATAGTGACACCGCTTGCATAAAATCATGCGTACGCCACTGAATACACTCACTACTCCTACTATCCCATCCACCTCCCAAACAACAGCTTCTCCGCCCAAATCCACCCAACCACCCAACACAGAATCTCCTTGGAAAACAGTAAAATTTTCCTACAAAGCAAAATCTCACACCAAAGTTATCAGCATAACAACAGACACTGCCCAACAACTCCAACAATCCTCCATGGAACAGCATGCTACGGGTGAAAATTCCACCCCCTTCAACACAGAGGAGAAGCACATGCGCAGCCCAGGTAAGTCTTCAAACCCTCCCCAACAAACTACCGCCTCATCTAATCCACGTTTCTTTAATTCTAATACTCTCTCTATTTTCCATATTAATGAGAATTTAACAGAAATTAATCAACTCCAACAGTTATCTATTCATACTCCTAATCTTTTGCCAAATACCACTCCTACTTTAATTACCAATACACCTAAGGTTACTCTAGAGCTTAACCCTATCCTTCAAACCCAAACCCCCATTGGGCCGACCCAATTTTAATTTCCAATTAATCCAAACAAAATTTCGGCCCCTTCCATAACTAACAGGCCAAAACCCTCTTCTATTACCCACAACCCATAACACACCCCACAACCTACTGAAACATCTCCACATGAAGACCTTATTTCCACCCAAGTGAACCCAGACCTTCCACCACAATCATGGCTAGAACAAGGACTCCAAGGCCAAGCTCTCCTCTTTCGTCTCTCAATCAACGACCAGGAGATAATCATAGTCCTGCAAAATCCATCCTACCTAGCACAGATAGTTTCGGAGGGAATGCGCCTGGAAATGGATGCATTTGGATGCTCCCATTGGGAAATGAACTCTCCCCCACCTCACAACTTCTTCCACTGTAGGAAATCCCTTTCTACCACCCCCCACTCTTAGGACAAATATTCACACCCTGGACCCCTTATCAGAACCTCACCATTCCAGTAGAATTCTTGACACCAACACCCAACCCAACGACTCCACTATTACTCCTCCCTAGTCCCTTGAATCCTCCTGCACCATTACCACTAGAACTAGACGTCGAAATACAACAACAAGATCTAGCAGCAACTTTATTGGAGCTGAGAGAAACAAGAACCTCCCAAGCAACACTAGACACTCTTCAAAGCTTTGTTCTAAAAGAACCATATGCCAAAAAGAAATTCATCTAAAATGTCCCACAAACATGACCAAATGTTCCCTCACCTTCCGTCACACTCTCAATCCAGCCATAGGGAAGTACTTGATAGTTCTTATCCCTACTCTTTTGCAAGCGACAACTTACCTGCAGAACATGCCACTAGCTCTCTCTCCGGTTGCACTACTCCAAGCTCCCCCTTAATCATTAGAGGATACCACCCCAACTCAAACATAAATGAACTTTATGCTTTGGAATTGTCGTGGAGCAAATAATAATGATTTTCGTCGTAATTTTTGCTCATTACTAGACTATCATGGCCCGGCTTGTTTGAAACTCACATGCATGACCATACTGTGTTACGTGATGATTTTCATTTCACTAACTTTTATGAAGTTCGGACTACGAGTCAAGCGGGTGGTATTGTGCTACTCTGGCATGATAATTTACTAGATGTTGAAAACCTTGCTATGACTGAACAGGAGGTACATGTCATGATACAGGTATTTCCAACCCTCAAAAGTGGTTTTTTTCCTCAATTTATGCTAGTCCACACTATCACACACGTCAATTATTGTGGCATAATCTAATGTATTTAGCTGATACTTATAAAGGTCCTTGGCTCGTTGGGGAAAATTTCAATGAAATCTTGCGCTCTACAAAAAAATTTGGTGGCTGCCCAATTAGTAATCCTCGTTCGAACCGGTTTGCTGACTGTTTAAATTATTGTCATTTAGTTGACCTTGGATATACTGGAAGCAAATACACCTGGACAAATAAGCGTCACTATGGTAGAAATATATTAGAGAGACTTGACAGAATACTTGCTAATTATGATTGGATAACTCTATTCTCTGAAGCATCTGTTCGACACTTGCCTAGAACACATTCCGACCATAACCCTCTACTTCTCACCTTCCACTCCCTGCACCCCCAACAAATAAACCCTTTCGTTTTGGAACTATCTGGACCTCTCACCCTGACTTCATCCATATTCTCCACCATAGCTGGCATTGTCCGACAAATTTATTAGAAACTATTGACTCTTTTACAAAAGATGTGAGGAAATGGAATAGAACCACCTTTGGTAATATTTTTTATAGGAAAAAAATACTTGTTAGCCCGTTTGGACGGCATTCATTCCTCTCCAAACTACCCTACTAGTAGATTTCTACAAAACCTCGAAACAAATCTCTTACAGGATTACAATACTATTCTACGACAAGAAGAAGCATTCTGGAAACTTAAATCCCACATCCATTGGTTACAAGACGGTGATGCTAATACAAAATTTCTCCACACGTGTACCCTCCAACGTCGTAGGCAAAATCGCATCTCTGCCCTAAAAGACAGTACTGGAAGCTGGTGTTTCGATGCACACCAAATTCGCTCTACTATTTTTAAGTATTATGAAGGTCTTTTCACTACTGACCTGACACTCTCCTCCTTGAATCTTTCTAGTAACTATCATACATGTCTTACACCAAATCAATATTCTGAACTAGTTCAACCTTTAACTGATAAAGAAATCCTCTCTACGGTGAAATCTTTCAAACCATTCAAAGCCCCGGGTCCTGATGGCTTACACCCCTACTTCTGCCAACATTTCTGGGATGATATCGGTCCCAAAGTAACAGCTTTTTGCAAAAATGTTTTTACTGACTTTACAATTCCTACCGATATTAATAAAGCATACCTTTGTCTTATTCCCAAGGTACGCCATGCCTCCACTATCACTTAATATCGACCCATGGGTTATGGTCCACTATTTATAAAATTATTACTAAAATTATAGTTCAACGTATTAAGCCTTTACTAGTTAATGTTATAAGCCCCACTCAATTTAGCTTTCAACAAAATCGTCGAGCAGCGGATGCGATTATTGTCCAAGAAATCATCTCTCACTTTAAACAGAAAACTGGTAGGACGAGCTACATGCTCCTTAATCTTGATCTTGAAAAAGCATTTGACCGAATAGAATGGTCTTTTATTCGTCAAGCACTTCACTACTTCAACTTTCCGCCAAATCTCCTAAAACTTATTATGTCCTGTGTTACCGCGTCCTCCATTTCTATTTTAATAAATGGCACTCCTACGTCCTTTTTTAGTCCCTCCGAAGGAATAAGGCAAGGTGCCCCTCTCCCCTTATTTATTTATATTATGTATGGAATTATTCACTCGAAAAATTGACATGGCCGTTGACTATCAACTCTGGAAACCGATTCAAATCGCTCGAAATGGCCTTCCATCTCACATCTTTTTTTTCCAGATGATATGATTCTTACCGCTACAGTATCTACGAAGAGTTGCCATATCATTATTGATATCCTCAATGACTGTAACACTACCTCGGGTCAAAAAATCAACTTCGAGAAATAAAAAATATTCTTTTCCAAAACCTCTAGGCAGTGTGATTCAACATGCGTGAAGGCACTACTTTTGAAAAATATCTAGGATTTCCCATCTTCTCAACACGCCCCTCCAAACGGGATTTTTAATTCCTCATAGACAATTTCAAATCTCGACTGGCGGGCTAGAAAACCAAATTTCTCACCACTGCGAGTCGCACTACTTTAATCAATTCTACCCTTAATAGCCTGCCTAACCATCTCATGCAATAAATTAAATTACCAAATATGTTGTTAATTAATTAGAACGTTACCAACGCAACTTCCTTTGGGGAACCACCGTTATAAAAAAAAATACACCTTCTGAAATGGAGTAAAATCACCACCCCTAAAACTCGGAGTGGTTTGGGAATACAGTCAATACACATTAAAAATAACTCACTTTTCACTAGTCAAGCTTGGCTCCTTTTGCAAAATCCCTCATCTCTTTGGGCACACACGTTACTGTCCAAATATCTACCCTCTGGCGCAAATCCCCGTTCACATACTTCCTTTATTTGGAAAAACCTAACTACCGATTGGCTCCTCCGTCAAAACGGACTTCAATGGATAATAGGGGACGGTCAGCGTATTAATTTTTGGACGGACTCTTGGCTCGTAGCAAATACATCACTATGAAATCTCATATCGGGCCTACTCCCCCTATAATCATTGTCTACAAAAGTTAGCACCTATCTCTCTTCACACTACTGGGACTTCTGAAATTTACCATTCGAATTACCTAACAGCATCACAAGATGTATCCATGCACTATATATACCCTCTTTTACTCAACCCAATGACTCATTCGTTTGGTCCCTTACACCTCACGGGAAGTTCAGCGCCAAATCACTTTACCATTCACTTCTCCCTCCTTCTAGTGAACCTTCCTTTAAATGGCTATGAAAATTATCTCTTGCCCCCAAGATAAAACACTTCCTATGGCTCTGTTGCCATAACAGACTACCCACCAATGCCTACTACAATCACATTGGGCTCATTCCAAATGACACCTGCACCATTTGTTCCTCAGGCCCTCTGAAACTATCCCTCATTTTCTTTTTCAATGCACTGATGCCTCCGTCTCTGGACAGAACTTTCCATGCACAACCACCTCTCTACAATTAATTACCAATCCTCCTCACCCATACTTTGGTTACAACGCTTTATAAATCACACTCCTTCGCAAAATACTCTCCACATCCCAAACTCTATCGTCATACCTTTCTGCCTTTGGCATATCTAGCTTAACAGAAATGCATCCCTTTTTCGATATCACAAAACACCCGTAACCTCGACATTTGTCCTTCACAAGACTGCTGAATACTATTACGTTGACTTTTCACATAATCCACCACTACCCGAATTAATGTTCAGTTGAAAAACTTCTGCTGAAAATTTTCACTCTTCAAATTTTTGAAACAAACGCCAATTGGCTTACCACTAAAGAGGGAAGATGAATTGCGTCGACCTAAGATAATAGATACTGAAATTAGATCCTACATTTTGGTGGCCTACTTGCCGATATCTTTGGTTGTTTGCCGAAAATTTAACGCTGTTACTTTCGGCACCAAAAAAAATGAAAGAAGCATTAAATGAACTAAAGTTATGCCGATTACTACTATAATAAAACCAGCATTAGACTATGTTAAACAATAATACAAAATTATAGGAAACAATAGTAATTGTCTAGGATTTGATATTTGGTAGTCTATATATGTATGGGTCAGAATCCGACCTCACGATAATTAACGAAGTTAATCCCGTCTTAAGCTAATTCATGATTGATTAGTGGTACGACCACTCAGAATTAACGGTATTCAACCCTTATCTGATTTGATCAACAAGGCAACGGCCCGTCCGTCATCATGAAGGCGAAACCCCAACGTGGTCACAGCCACTTATTGCCAGCTCACGAAGCTCACAGCTATAAATACCAAGAGAGGAAACCCTAGAAAGGGGGGCTTCTTCTTCTTTACTATTCAAGAGGGAGAGAAAGATATAACGATACACATATTATGAGAGAGTAGAACACCATTGTAAGGCTCTGAACCTCTTCATTGAGAGGCAGGCCAAATCAACATTATCAATAAAGGATTTTAATGTTTCTCCTCCTAACTCTGAGTACTTATTTGCGCATCTTTCATTTGGTCTAATGGATTATTACGGTTTGCTATGATTTTTCCGTGATTTATTTATATTGTTTACACTCATAAGGTATATGATAACTTTTGAGCAAATAATTTGGCGCCGTCTGTGGGGATTTCCTAGCAAAATCGCGTAGTTCTTCCCTGGACCAAAAGGAAAGAAACGCCAAACTCGAAGGGAAACTCGAAGATCTCAAATCAAGATCCAAGTCCTCTCTCTCTCTCCGATCTCAGATAGTGCAAACAAAAAGAAGAAGAAGCCCCCCCCCCCCCTCAAGGGAGGATCTCTGTAAAGCATCTCCCGCATCCCCGATACGGGCTCCGGAAACCGACACGGAGATATCTCGAGCCGAGAGTCGCTTCAAGACAGCCTACATACCCCGATTGGGAAGACAACGTATAAGCTGCTCAAGGTCTCGAATCAAAACCGAGCTTCAGCACCCAATACCCACAGCGTGAGACTCAGGCTATGCGCCTTCGACATCAAAAGTGACAAAGTTCAACAACAGTTGAACTGGGACTCAGGCTACGCGCCTTTGCCATTAAATCAAGGCCATGCGCCTTCGCCATTAAGTTCAACTACGGTTGAACCAAGACTCAGGCTATGCGCCTTCGCCGTTAAATCAAGGCTATGCGCCTTCGCCAGTTAGTTCAACTACGGTTGAACCAAGATTCAGGCTATGCGCCTTCGCCAGTAAGTTCAACTACGGTTGAACCAAGACTCAGGCTATGCGCCTTCGTCATTAAATCAAGGCTATGCGCCTTCGCCAAGAAGTTCAAATACGGTTAAACCAAGACTCAGGCTATGCGCCTTCGCCATCAAAATTGACAAAGTTCAACAACAGTTGAACTGGGACTCAGGCTAAGCGCCTTCGTCATTAAATCAAGGCTACGCGCCTTCGCCAAGAAGTTCAACTACGGTTGACCCAAGACTCGGGCTATGTGCCTTCGTCATTAAATCAAGGTTATGCGCCTTCGCCAAGAAGTTCAACAATAGTTGAACTGGGACTCAGGCTATGCGCCTTCGCCATTGAATCAAGACTATGCGCCTTCGCCACTAAGTTCAACAACAGTTGAACTGGGACTCAGGCTACGCGCCTTCGCCATCAAAATGGACCAAGTTCAACAACAGTTGAACTGGGACTCAGGCTACACGCCTTCGCCATCAAATCCAACGAGTTCGACCTCGCTCGAACCATAAGGCTAGACGCCTTCGTCCTCAAATCTAACTAGTTCAGCCACAGTCGAACCGGGACTCGAACCAAGCGCCTTCATCGTTGAACTCAGCAAAATCCAACCTCCAACGAATCGAGGCGCAAGTTAGGCACCCTCGCCCTTCAAGTAAGCACTCCCAACTCAAACTAAGATTGGGGGCATGTAAAGTTCGGCCCCGGTCAAACTACAAGGCCGCATTTTTTATCATCACGGTCGGTAGTTCGATCGCGCCCGAACTGGGACTAAGACTAAAGGCTAAGTGCCGCTATCGTCAAGCAACAACTCCGAATCGCTCACCCCGAGTCGAAGAAGAAAAGTCGTCAACAATCAAAAACTAACATGCCTACTAGAGTCAAACTCAAAGGTAAATCACCCCTTCGAACACATGCAAAGAAAAATCTAAAGGGGAAAAAGGGGAGATACAAAATAAACACAAGGCAAATAACGGAAAGGAGATCTCATTTATCTACAAAGTTAATTGCGGGTCTTCCCCGCATACACCCGGCCAAGGACGATCAATACAAGAAGAGAAGAAAAATAAGAAAAAATGCAACATCTTTTTACTCGGCGCCATCCGCGCCACCATCTGCACCAGCGTCAGCCTCTAGTGTCGCCGCGTCAAAACCACAATCGGTACGGGCCTCACGAGCCTTTTGACGCGCTCCCTCGAAAGCAGCTTCGGTCACGATGCCAGCCTCCCACAAATTCTTATATACATCACGTTGGGCCTCAGCAAAGACCCAAAGTTCGCGAGCCTGGCTGGAAGAAGCGGCTTGATCCCGTAGGCGCTGATTCTCTTCTTCTAAGGCTGTGATCCGGTCCGCCGTGACTTGGGCGTCCTGCTCAAAGACACCGATCCGCTCCTCGAGACTCGCTTCTCTAAAGGCCGCAGCAACCCTCTCCAATGCCCGTTGGGACTCGTGCACGCGGATAGCTTCCTTCAACGCCCCAGCCCTCGACGAGGCATCCCTCACCTGAAGCTTCAATACCGCGACTTCACCCTCCAATGCAGTCACTTTCCCGCTCCATGCCGCAGCGGCCTCCGTCGCCTTAGCCTGGCCCTGGCGCGCACACTCAGCTGCAGCCCTCCTCCCCGCCTCAAGCTCCTCATCCTTCCGCCGGAGCTGCTCCTCGAGAGCACTCGCTCTGCCAAGTGCTTGCTGCATTTGAAGCTCCCGCCTCGCCAGTTCCTCGACCAAGGTCCGACTACGGGGATCATTCCTCAAGCGCACGCGCATCTCTCGGCACCGATCTCGGTAGCTGCGGTATTTCTCCAGCGCCCTCAAAAATATCCCCGAGCAGATGTTGGCTCGACGGATGCTCTCCACCTCCAACAAATAAGACTGCAAAGCAAAGACAACGATTAAGATAAAGAACAAACTAAGACAAAAAAGAAGCGAACCGACGTAATAGTACATACCCTCAAGCCCATCACAACCACTTCATTCATCAGTCCGACATCCGTAACGCCCCTCAACGACGCATTCTCGGCCTCCGAGCATAGCAGCTCAAACTGCGAGACCAAGCTACTCCCTTGGAGCAATATGTTCAACTCTGTGGGATCCTCGACGAAGCGAGACCGCCCCTCTGCGTGCACCGCTGAATTGGTGAAGCCTTCCTGGAACATACGGACGTCGTCGGGGTCCAAGTCGGATTCAGACTCATTCTCATCTTCTACAGCATCCCTTCCTCCTTCAGCCACCAGCGAGGTGGAAACACCCGCCGTAGCCGCCATAGGAGTGCTTAACTCACCAATATTAGCAGCCGCTGAGGAACTACCTCCCGTCTCAGCGACTGGAACCACCAACTGAGTCGCCGAGGCGACGGTATCATCATGGCCTAAGCCAGCCGGGGAAACCCCCATTGTCTGTCCACCCTCAAGAGCAGGCGCGCGACCGCACCCCTCTCTGTATCCGTCGGAGGAGAGTCCAAATTAATTACCACAGGAGGAGCCGGCGTGAACACGACCCTATGCCTTATCAATGGCCTCTCCTCCTCCCCATCTGATGGCGATTCCGCCCTAGGGCGCACAACCCCCGATGGCCCATCGTCCTGAAGTGCGGCCCGTGCTGCAGAAGGAACCGCTGAAGATTCAACTGATGCCGCCCTCGGTATTGAGCGCGACACCGGCGCCGCAGTAAGTCGAGCGATTGCACCCAGGCCGACGGAAGGCCAACTGAGGGGCCCTGACGCGGCGTGCCCTCCCTGATCACAGAAAAACAAGGTTGATGAATAGAGTTGAAACAAAGCGGAACAGAAGAAGAAATCAATTTTTTACCTGCCACAGGACTACGACCATGCCTCACCCAGAAAGACGCCCATGTGGGTATCCCCACCGTATGGGGGAGAACGGCCTCAACCCACTCACGAATCCCAGCCAACGGAGCCGGCGGTAACTTTTCAGCTACAAAATTGATACGAGTTAACGTTTATGAGCACAAGACGTAAGGAGGGGCCAAAAAAAGGAATTCGACGATTAAGGAACTTACGTGCATGATTCCAAGCCTCTGGGAACCCAGTAGAGCACGCCCCTAAATATTCAGTCCTGATGTAGAAGAAGTGCTCGAAAGGGCGAGGGTCGACCTCATCATCCAGTTTCACAGTCAGGCCCCTCGTCCCGCGAGGGCACGCTCGAATCATGGTACCACGAACTCTCTGGGGAGCGTAGAGGCTGAGCACATGCTGCAGCGTGACCTCCCTACCGGCCAATTCTGCATATTTGATAAGCATTGCTAATAATTTGTAAAGAGAAGGAGCAAGCTGACCCGGGCATACCCCGTAATAACGTCAGAAATCAACCACTAGCATTGGGAGCGGGAGCTTAAACCCCAACTTGAAGGGATAGGCGTAAAAGATGTAGTATCCCCTGCGGTCGGTGTGGACCCTCTCCTTGCTTCTAGCGAGAACGACGTCAGCATAGCTGGGGATGACCCCCTGTCCCCGTAGTTGGGACATCCCAATCTCCCCCATTAATGGGGCTTCATCCACCTGATCCTCCCCACCATCGGCGGTGAAATCAGTCATCGGACCTCCGAGCAGAGATACTATCTCGTCAACCGATGGAGCTTCATCGATCTCCACCAGTTCTGCACCGCCCATTGCCGGAGATGGCCCTTCAGTCACCGGAGAGTTAACCGGAAGATCCGTCGGAAGAACATTTTGGGAAGAACTGCCTGCCATTGTTGATTCAATAACGAGAAAGAAACAAAGTTTAAGGCACAAAGACGGAAGGTATGTCAATCGAAGAACAAAGATGAAGGTGAATTAACAGGAAGAAAAGCTTTTTCAGAATCTCTCTCAGACAAACAATGAGAATATAAAAAATGAATGCCTCAGCCTTTATTTATAGGCAACACAAGTGGCTTTCATGAACCCCAATAGCCACCATTAACTACATGACCAACCGCACACCGGTTCGATTTTACAGAAACGTTCGTCATTATGACAGGCTCCATGAAGCAGCTTTACAGTCACCAACCGGCGTCTCGCCCTCAAAATGGTTGAAACGACCTATGAACGCTGAGGAGATGTTCCGTGCGCCCTCAAAATTTTGGACGTCGCCAAACACGTATGAAGCGTGCCCTTACTCCCCTCGGCCGCACAACATACGACCCGTCCGCCATGGTCGATGGGTATGCTCCCAAAACAAACGTAAGGGTCAGAGCACAACAAAGCTCGACCTCACTCGAATTAAGTTAATGAGTCAAGTGCCTTCGCCAAGGAGGAGAGTCCAACCTCGATCGAATGGCGACTTGATAACGCAATAACAAAACACTAACACTCTATAAGGCTAAGGGCCATCGCCAAAGAGAATTCGGCCTCGACCGAAGCGACAGTCGACCTCCCTATCCGAGTTTCTCAAACTACAGTCGATGAAATCCACTCATCGAGCTCGGCCAAGGCACGACCTCAATAAGCGGAGGGACTAACTGTATGGGTCAGAATCTGACCTCACGATAATTAACGAAGTTAATCCCGTCTTAAGCTAATTCATGATTGATTAGTGGTACGACCACTCAGAATTAACGGTACTCAACCCTTATCTGATTCGATCAACAAGGCAACGGCCCGTCCGTCATCATGAAGGTGAAACCCCAATGTGGTCACGGCCACTTATTGCCAGCTCACGAAGCTCACAGCTATAAATACCAAGAGAGGAAACCCTAGAAAGGGGGGCTTCTTCTTCTTTACTATTCAAGAGAGAGAGAAAGATATAACGATACACATATTATGAGAGAGTAGAACACCATTGTAAGGCTCTGAACCTCTTCATGGAGAGGCAGGCCAAATCAACATTATCAATAAAGGATTTTAATGTTTCTCCTCCTAACTCTGAGTACTTATTTGCGCATCTTTCATTTGGTCTAATGGATTATTACGGTTTGATATGATTTTCCCGTGATTTATTTATATTGTTTACACTCATAAGGTATATGATAACTTTTGAGCAAACAATGTAACTTATATCTTGTTAGAATTTGTAGTCAAATTTCATATAGAAATAGACTTTGCAGTTTCTTGTCAAAATAAGTTTTATACTTTTATAAATAGGTGTTGCTAGTTATTTTATATGAGTAGAGAGCAGTAAAGAATCATAGGGATTTATAGTACAATATTTCGTTCAGACTATGCTGGCCGCCCTATCTAGTAGGAGGCTTAAAACTATGTTTGGCGTAATTAATAAGTAAAAGGCTTTTACATTTTGGGAAGAAGAAGAAGAGGGCAGTTGCATCTATACCCAGTTTTTGGGTCACTATTTTACTTATATCTATGTTGTACAAAAAATTGTAAGTGTACCTGCTTTTCGAGTAACTTCAGACATACGAGCCTAAAGTAGCAAAAATTTATGTCTGAAGTTTGAACATCAGAATTTTTTGCCTGAAGTGTAGCCTTATCAAAGCAGAACTTTAAATATTTTTGCCTGAAGTTTGGCTTGACTTGCAAAGGCAATCACGCAAACTTCAGTTCATAGTGCAAAGGAAAACTTCAGTTCAATTGTGTATGTCTTAAGTTTGAACTTCAGAATTTTTTGCCTGAAGTGTAGCCTTATCAAAGCAAAACTTCAGATAATTTTGCCTGAAGTTTGGCCTGACTTGCAAAGGCAATCAGGCAAACTTCAGTTCATAGCAAGGGCAAACTTCAGTTCAATTGTGTATGTCTGAAGTTTGAACTTGAGAATATTTTTGCCTGAAGTGTGGCCTTATTAAAGCAAAGCTTCAAAATATTTTCACCTAAAGTTTGCCCTAATTTGCAAAGGTAATCGGGAAAACTTCACTTCATAGTGCAAACTTTAGACAAATTAGCCTGAAGTTCTTCAATTTGTATGCAAACTTCAGGACAAAATCAGCTTCAGATAGTGTAAACTTCAGACAATTTGTAGTGCAAATTTCCACATCAGTGATGTTTTGAGATTTTGGCAACAGTTGAAGAACAATTCTGTGCATAATTTTCAGTGATGAAACTGCACAATTGCGATCTTTACTTTTGGTTGGTCAAGGGAAAACGGCCAGCTCAAAATCACTGGCATCCTTTTACACTATTTATCTCAAAAGCACAGCCTCTTTGAAAAGGGGGAAAAACAATGGGTTTGGTTAGATCCTAGATCCTAAACTGAATTGCTCTCAGCCTCATCAAAAAAGAAGAGGAGAAAGAAATGAGCGTATAGCGTCTGCAGTTTTCAAAATTTGAGTATACGTTAAATAAGTTTAAAAATATAGGTATATGTTAAATGGGGACGATCAAATAAAGCGCCGCGTGCAATTTTTACGAATAAGAAGAGGCAAAATCTTACTACTAGAATATAATTCTAAAATGAATTGATATTACTATGCTAAACGTAAGGTGGGTTGGTTTGCTTCAAAATTTTAGAAAGACTTGTTTTGGGAAGAAAAAATTCAATACGACTTTCAAAGTTTTTCAGTTTTTGCAAGGACTCAACAACTCTTCTTAGTGTTTGATTAATAAGAACAGTTTCTCTGAATAAATTAAAACGAATTTAGGTTGAAACTTTCTTCAATATTTTGAAACTATATTTTAATGGACATTTGGTTTCGGTAAAAAATTAATAAGATATAGACTACATATTGTCTATTGACAAGGCATGACGTTTTTCTTTTCTTTCATTAAAATGGTGTATGAATTAATTTGTGCATAGTTCACCGAATACCCCTATTAGTTAATTACTCTTCACCAACACATATAATAATCCTATCAGGAGAACAATTTTTTTCACTTGTCATATGTTTTTCTAAAGCCACCTATTCAAACCAATAAAACAGCAGATGAAAAGGAAATGAACTTTTGCCGACATATATATATCTATAAATAATGAAATAGCGTCTAAAACAATTCAGCACTATTTAATTAAAAGTAGGTATAATTACAAAGAAAACTTCAAAGTATCATAAGACCAAACGTCCACCTAGGAACTATATACTAAAATTTAAATATAATACTATTAAACAAAAGAATGTCCACCCCTGGGCCCCTTATCCAATAACGAGGACCATTTGCAGGCAAATTTTCTCAACAAATCCTCAGCTGATTAGTTGAAAATTTTCTTCAAAAAGCGCGGACTAAATCAATATCCCGTCGGAAACTTGCAACTGCCATATTCTGCAATAGGAAGAATTCAATCTTTGATTAATGCCAAAAAACACTTTAATTTCTACAACAAATACGAAAATAAGACCCTTCTTTTTGTTAAAATACTTGTATTTTTTATGAAATTGTTAAAGCCATTCTAATAAATAAATATGAAGAACGTTGCTTTGTCATTCCTAAAAAATACAACCAAGTGGTAGAATGCTTACAGTGTTTTAACAGTGTCAAGACTACTCTTGTTAATTAAATTTTGCCTACATGCAATATGTGAAGAAAAGAATTTCTCGAATCAAATTGGACAAGTAATCAATAGTTTTTTAGAAAATAAATAATTATAATATCATAAATGTATACAAGAGTTTGATTTATGTAATAATTATAAAACCAATGTATAAAAGGATTGATAAACAAATCAATGAATAGATCGTCTACCTAACGGATAGTAACGGGTAGATCATCTAGCAATTTTCTAAACAATATAAACCAAATAAGAAAAAACCTTCTATTTATTCTACAACTACCCTTCTAAATAAAGACAATAAAATATGACGGTGTCATTGTACCGTATTTTTGTACGTACTAGTTGTAAGAAAAGCAAATAAATACTCAATAGGAGATTTAGTGACGTCACCAAAAAAAGGACCTATGTATTTTACAGCTACCCTTCTAATAAAATATTTAAATATAATGGACTAATTGAATCGTATGTTTGCAATAGTTGAAAGAGAATAAAATGGAATACTCACTGGGATGTTGAGTGACAACGTAGGCTGCTCCGTTGAAGTCGCACGTGCCAACCCCACGTGTATTCTTCTGATAATAGCTATTGAACGCATAAGAAGCGTGAGCCTCCAGCGTATCTGGATCGTAACACGTGGCACCCTGCTGAATCGGACGGCAATCAGCCCCACCTTCACCACAAGCATAATCCAACGCCGCCTGCAACTTCTCACGTGAAGCTTTCTCATTGGCCACGCACCACGTGTTCCCCACCTTACTCGCCTCCACATCTCCTCCGCTGCTAACGGGCGCAGCCGCCGGCTGCGGCGCAGTCACCACCGTGCTTTTACTCCCGTTATTCATGGTGGGCCCATTCTCCAAACCCTCCTTTGTGAGCGCAATATCGTATACTTTCTGTTCATTAGGATAGAAAAGTCCGTAGTTCCTTTCAGAAGTGGGGCCGGGCTTCTGATTCTCATTAAACAAAGCAAATAAAAACACGTCAAGAGGTTCATTGGGTTTTAAAGGGGTCCCACTTCCAGACAACACTCTACGAACCAAATTACCGTTGTAAGCAGCAGCATTATCAGCACCAGCACCAGCTTCGTTTTCATCACCTTTAGAAGGCCAGCCAGTTTCAGAAACCGCCATTGCCACGTCACCAAAACCCACAGCTTTCATCGCTGCATAAACAGCATCAATTTGGGCCTCAAACAGGCTTTTGTAAACAAGCCCATTATTCGGGTCCGTTACACCTTTGTTATCCTTAAACAAAGCATAATCCAACGAAATCGTGTCCGTATTAGCAGCATACGCGAAAAACGGGTAAATATTGACCATGAGGTAAGAACCGGTTTGTTTGAGGAAACTCAGCATCGGTTTAATAACGGGTTCGACAAGATCCGGTTTAAATGAACCGGCGGACGAAGGGTAGGAATTTCCCAAAGCGCTGAGAGCTACAGGGGATGAAACTTTAATTGATTCAGCGACGCCGTATTTAACGAGAGATGCGTACATGTTTTTCATTGCAGGTACGAGAAATTTGGTTGTATTTTTCGGGTCTACGAAAACTTCGTTTCCTACAGCAATGGATTCTATTTGGGTTTTTGGGTAATAAGTTAGAATATTAGATTGGACCCATGAATCAGTGAAAGATTGTTTTTCGGCAGCGTCAGAGAGTTGCTCGTTGGGGAGAGCAACAGTAACTGAAATATTCGAGCCAGAAAGGGCTGTGAGAACATTGGAATCAGTATCATAAAGCTTGACTCTGTTAACGCCTTGGGTTTTGAGGAGCTGAACGACTTGGGCTGGTGAAGGGAGATTATTTGCGATTCGGCCATAGTTGATTCCAATGGATCCAGAATGAGCAACAGAGAGCAAAGAGAGGAGAATAAAGAGAGAGGGAAGTGTAAAGGTGGCCATAGTTGCCCTGGATCTTAGGGAAACAGAGAAATGAGAATTTATTGGTTAGAAGAAAGAACTAGTATTAGGTTTTGAGGATCGTGGTTGAGTTTTTATAGAGAAGGGAAGTGGCAGTATTTAGGGGAAGAAAGAGTCGTGCATGTGTGTAGTGGGGGCAGAGGGGTGTAACTTGTAGTGGGAAAAAGTAAATGGAGGGGTTGAGAGGAGATTATTTACACTCCGTTTGGATCATTGTTCCCCGTCGTTTTATAATGTATTGTATTGTATTGTATCATATTGCACCGTATCGTTTTATGAATACAATATTTCGATAGATTGTATTGTTTGTTATTGTTAAATAATATTTTGTTGTTTGGTTTGACTGTATCATACTGTACTGTAACTGATAAGTTTACTAAAATACCCTCAATTGTTTAAATATTAAATTTATCAAAAATTATGCATAAAATAATTTTAAAAACAAAACAGAAGAAGGTAAAACACAATAAGAAAGCAGAACAAAGGAGCGAGACAGAAGAAAGCAAAACAAAGGAGCACAACTACTTAGAATTGAGTTACAAGCAAATTAGGAGAAAAAATAAAACAGAAGGCAGTAAAACACCTTTAACATTGGTCTGGAAAAAAACAAAGTAGGTTATAAGTTGGAGATTTGGAGTTAAAATAGAAAAAAGATAAAGGGTAAAATAGAATTGTGGAGTAATAAGTTAGGGCATAATTGGAAAGAAAATAGAAAACAATCCCAGCACACCAAATCGGTTGTTTCAAAAAAGAGTACTTTTCATTATTTCGGAACAATGGATTTAACAATACAATACAACCAATTTTATTGAAACAATCAAAACAAACATTATTTTGGGATAACAATACAATACAATACAATACAACGAGGAACAACCATCCAAACAAGCTATTAACCAAATATGGTGAAAGTGGGGTCAGTTTTACTCCTTATTTCCCCCTTATTATCGGTATCTAATGTGCCCAAATAAATTTAGGCTCACATTGCGTATCATTAAAGGAAAAAAAATTTAAATTATATATGTTGTGAATAATTTAAAACGATTTTCTTACAATATATTTTAATCATCATGAAAGATAGCTTTCCATTTTTTTAGATTTTTACCAATTAGCGTTTATATAGAGCATTAACAAAAAATAATTTAAATTATATATATTATCTGTTTAAAGATTTTCTTTTTTATGACAAAATAATTTCATGTTTAAAAATATTATTTAGTTCTCGAAATTATTATCATCAATTATATTTTATGAGGAAAAACAATTTCATTAGTTTATTCTGGGATCTGTAGTGCAGTTATCGAATAAATGACAAGCGGCAGAGTTCTACGTTACTAATAAAAACGGGTGAAATTAAAAAGTCGTCATATTTACGATTAGTATGCCACTGTTCATGTAAAGATAAAATCTGAACAAAATACGGTTAAAAATGCGAAAATATTCCAATATATTATGCTGAAAAATTTAAATTTTTTACATATAAACTCCCAGCATAATATGCTGGAATTTTATAATGTGTTGGAATTCTATCATAATATTCTAGAAGATTATATGCATGAGTTTCATAATCCCGCATATTATGCTGGAATTTTTCGAGTTCTGGAGTTCCAACATAATATGCTGGAAGTTTATACGCATGAGCTCCATAATCCTGCATATTATGCTGGAACTTTTCGTGTTTCAGCAAAACAATAGCTATTTTTAAATGACTTTGCAAACACTGACTATTTTTCGATTACCAATCTCAAATATAACTAGCCCGTGCTATTTTGACAATTAAAACGAGCACCTCAACTTATCCCAAAGAATTGATATCAAATGAAATCCGTCCGCAAAGAATCTGTTTCACCACTTAACAGTAAAAACAGATTCCCCAGTATTAATATCCTTACTTGAATTCAACCTCACCTAATTAAACCTTACTCAGGTTTGTAGCATGATTTCCTGTTAGCAGCAATGAAATACCTCCCATGCACCACATATACCATGAAGCTAATACAGTACGATATATTATATTCTTGCCAGTCGTGGGAATATCTTGATGGCGCAAAAGCTTTTTTTGTTCTCCCTCTTTTTGGTTCTCCGGTATTTAGTATCTGCATTAGTGTTCCGATACCCAGGATTTGAGCTGAGTAAGGCCCATTAAATGAGAAAGTATCCTTATCACGTTCTTTGTCATTCGCATAGATTGCTCGAGACCTCTTGTTAAGCACTAAAGGATTCTATTCATCTTATCACAATCTTTGGTGACATGTATTACATTATTATATTGCTATAATATACATATATTAGACTTAAATCAATTTTTTACAGCTTTCAGCTTAATTTGATACGAATTTCTTATCTACTTCGCATAAATATCAGAGTATTATAAACCTTTATAAAGTATTAAAGTTAAAAATGAAGTTGGTGGGACATTAAGCTCCGTGCATTCGGACTAACATTTTGTTTCTAACCGTAGAACGTAATGTCCAATGCCTTCCACTAATTTTAAAACGCTGATTAATATTGTTACCTCTAAATACGTGGCTAAAGGAAGAAGTTAGTGTAAACGAAAATGTTAATATAACCTCCCATATGAATAGTAACCCATATTTGTAGATCATACTCCCTCCATTCCTATTTAGTCGTCAGAATAAGGTTCTAATATACTCATGATTAAGAAAATATTATTACAAGCAAAGTGATTTGACTAATTCACTCTTTATTGATCCTTGAATCTTTATTTATTTACCTGCCTCTTAATTCTAAAAAATTAATGCTAAGGGTAAAAAAAAATATTAATTCTCTTTTAAATTTCTAAGATGACAAGTATTTATGGATAATTATTTTTAATATACGCGACAACTAAATAAGAATGGACATAATAGCTTGTAAGTTACTTTAATACAGTACTTTTACAATAGAAAATTATTTCCTTTCTCCCTTTCCCTTTGCAATTTCAAATCTCAATATAATTCTTGCACTAGGCGCAAGTGAAAATTAACTATATCAAGTACTTAAGTGATATATTCTAATATTAAAAGGATTTGGTTTTATTACACTAACTTGTGATAATATATGAGTTACCATTTTTATAAAATTTTGGTTAATTATTTTACATAATCATCTTATAAAAAAACTAAACTCTATATTCATTTGGTGTCGGCAATTAATATGATGATAGTTTCGAGAAATGCTCAAAGTTCGGAGGATACATGGTATTTGGTACACCACTTTGGCGACACATATCCACATGTATTTTCAAGGTTGGATGTTTGGTAAATATATTTTGGGTAAACACAAATTGATTTGTTCGAAAAAGATCAAGATTGAACCGTACATTTCGAAATACTTTAAGTTCCTCCAAGAAAATTTTATAGCCAATGCGGGAGTGCAAAAGTCAAATCATGTAATTATATGGTGACATATTAGATTCATGAATTTTGAAAGGATTAATTTACTAATTCACAATAATGAGATATCAAGAAGTATTAAATTAAATAGGAACTACAAAATTCAATAAAGGAGGCACTTCAATTATGTCACCCTGTCAGTTAAAACAAAACATTAATTAGTCTAATTAAATCTGGCTCCACCTCCACTCTTAGCCTGAGATGTTTTGTGTCGACATAAGAAGATAGATATTGAATTCCTTCTTATATTTTGGTGGCCTAATTTGACAATTTCTTTGGTTGGCGATCAACATATATTTAATGCTCGTTCTTTCATACCACAAAAAATAAAAAAATAAAACGAGAGTTTGCTCAAAAGTTATTACAAAACTTACGAGTATAAAACAATTTAAATAAATCACGGGATAATCATAGCAAATCGTAATAATCCGTTGGACCCAATGAAAGAAATGAAAATAAGTACTCAGGAATAAGGGTAGAAGCATTAGAAACCTTTATTGATAATATTTGTTTGGTCTGCCTCTCCATGGAGAGGTTCAGAACCTTACC
>NC_031998.1:22374158-22376538 GCF_001879085.1 Nicotiana attenuata
CCCCGTTTTTTGGGAACGTACCTCCCCTACCTATATATCAAGGGGGGTATCCATAGAAAATCCTAAAAAAGGTCAATTTACAGGGAATATTCGGTAGAATATTCCTTTTGAGTTTTCCTAAGCAAACCAAATGTTTCATGGCGTGTACGACCATGACCGTTGATGACGGTCCGACCTCGGCGTGTACGTCCACGACCGTTGATGACGGTCCGACCTTGGCCTGTACGACCGCGACCGTTGATGACGGTTCGACCTTGGCGTGTACGTCCACGACCGTTGATGACGGTCCGACCTTGGCGTATACGTCCACGACCGTTGATGACGGTCCGACCTTGACGTGTACGTCCACGACCGTTGATGACGGTCCGACCTTGGCGTGTACATCCACGACCACGACCTTGTGCCGAATTACTCTGGCCTTGACGACGCCAAATTATTTGCTCAAATGTTATTACAAAACTTACGAGTATAAAATAATATAAATAAATCACGGGATAATCATAGCAAATCGTAATAATCCGTTGGACCCAATGAAAGAAACGAAAATAAGTACTCAGGAATAAGGGTAGAAGCATTAGAAACCTTTATTGATAATATTTGTTTGGTCTGCCTCTCCATGGAGAGGTTCAGAACCTTACCATGGTGTTTTCTCTTCCCATAAGAGGGGTATCTTTTCTTGTTTCTCTCTCCTCCCACTAGTAGTGAAGAAGCAGCCCCCTTTCTAGGGTCCCTTCTCTTGGTATTTATAGCTGTGGGCTTCATGAGCTGTCAATAAGTGGCTGTGACCACGTTGAGATCTCGCCTTTATAGTGGCGGATAGGCCAGGGCCTTTGTTGACCGAGCCAGGGGCGGGTTGAACGTCGTTAATTATTAGTGGTCGTGCCACTAATTAATCGTGAATTAACTTAAAACGGGATTAGCCTCGTTAATTATCGTGGGGTAGGATTCTGACCCATACAACGAGGTGCATATTACTATAGTTTACCTTTTAATAGTCATTCTTAAAAAGTGTAATATATATAAAGTTCTTTGGAATAAACTACATAATGCGAGAATCATAAATATTTACACGCGCTCAACATTTATATTAGATCAACAAACATAATCTTAATTTGTTTCAAATTAAAGTTTAAATATAGTTAATTTGACACAACACATCACGTATGAGTATATTTTATGATATTGAAACATCTCAAGGTCAAGTAATACTGATCACCAAGGATTGTAGTGAGATGAATATAATCTCTTCATTCTTAATCAGAGTTTCGGAGTCGAGTTTCGGGAATTAAAAAAAATTGATAGAAAGTATTTTTCTTTTTAATGGATGTTACACAGTACAAGTTCGAATTAGTCGGAGCCCAATATGAATACCAACATAAAATTAATGAGAAACCAAAAAATGATAAGTAGTACTCCCTCCGGTTCACAATAAGTGTCTAATTTGCTTTTTCATTTTGATTCAAAATAAGTGTCCAGTTATGTAATCAAGAAAGAATTCAATTTGTTTTTACAAAATAATCCCTATGTACATATCCCTAAAAAGTTTTCTTACTCCTCACATTAAATGTTTAATTAGGGGTAGTTTAGTCATGGTAGATATTTTTGTATAGAATTTAATATTTTCTTAATGGGTGTGCTAAAAGTTAATTGAACACTTGTGAACGGGAGGGAGTAATCAACTAACTCACCAAAAATGCGGAAAAGCAACTAAGGAAGCAAGAGTTGTTTTCCCACTTACCACTAAATTTACAGTGGGTAATAATGATATGCAGTTTTAAAGGATTTGGTTTAAGTGTGTTTGTTGTAAGGGGTTGGATTTTTTCCCAATATGAACGTTGGACTTTGCCAGCTGACAGCTGTTGTTGTTTAATGGTTAATGAAATGCTAAAAATAAAGAATCTAAGGCAGTAGGTGCCAAAAACCCAAACCCCACACGTTGTACTGTGTGTTATCCTCCTAAGTAACGGCTCCCAACAATTTCATGTCACATTTGATTTCTCAAATCTTGTCAGCGTCTATCAATTTCTGACACAACGGCTTCTGAGTTCATACTGTTTTCAGACATTGCTGGAGGTTAATAATTTTTTGAACATAAAATACATTTTTGATGTTAAAAAAAAAAGATACAATAATGGGTATTTTGCAGTTTTATACTGCGAATTGGCTTAACGGATTTTTTGCCGTTAAGGCATTTCGCAGTTTTAAAAAAAAATAATTTTTTTATGACATTTCGTAGTACAGTACTGCGAATTACAATTCGTTGTACTGAACTATGAATTGCCCTAATAAAAACGGGTCGTCTTCTTCCCACAGACAACGATCTCCATTAAAAAATCAAACTCAAAGTTTTCTGGTCCCCCACCCCGCCTACAATAGATCG